>NW_016805314.1:4549836-4572563 GCF_001698545.2 Rhinopithecus bieti
TGGAGTCATTGCAGGCCTCATCCAATTCGAGACTCAGTGTCCCCTCGTCTTACTGTTCGTGGTGACGTTGGGAGTCACCAACCTTCTATCTGATGCTAAGTATTGTTTTAATAGGTTTTGATATTATTAAATATAAGCCATGGCTGTACTCAGAGCAATGGTTCTTATTTTATCACGTGGCTTTCTGAGAGCTGTGTGTGTAGCTCTACGCAGGTAGACCTGGGTGAAAGCAAGGGCGCAAAGTGGCTTCTGCCCTTCCAAGCTTTGGCAACTCAGCAGGGAGGTGCTGGTTCCTCCTCCCACCTACCCCCCGTCAGTGCCGGGCCTCAGTATCGGGCAGTGTGGTCCTCGCTTTTCCGCCTGGCATCTGTCACTGACAGCAGGGAATCGGGCAAGGGCTGTGTGGAGCCCACATGGGGAGCATGGCAATGCAGTAGCCCTGAGGCTGCAGGATGGAGCCCGCGCACCTCACATCCCAGTCAGTTAAGAGCCATGGGTCTGGATTCCTTTCCACCTTTGCACCATCAAGCAGTGTGGCCTCTTACAAACCCTCAGTGCCCGTATCCTGGGTCCCTTCTGTTTGCCACAAAGGGTCAGGAGTGGGGGCTGGACCACGAGGATAAAGTCCCTTCAAATTGTGACCATTTGTGGTTGAACCATGTGACTTACAGCACGGAGTTTCTGAGTTGCTTTGATAGGAGTTAGAGTTTCAACGTTAAAAACAAGGTGAGTACAATACTGAGATAGGCAGACTCTAGGTTCGCCCTTGGAGACGGGCACAGTTTGTAGGTGTGGAGGAAGGGGACACACACCCTGAGACAGAAGAAGATCAGAAGGGAATCATCCAAGAGGAAAGGCTCAGAGGATGGGTAGGTGTGGGGACAGGAGAGGCAGGACCAGCCCCGAAGAGCACGAGGAAATGTGTCCTGTCCTCTTCTGGAGCTGCTGAACACCCGAGACACTGAGAGGAGAGGAGCGAGGTCATCTCCCCTTCCCAGGCCTGTGTGTGGGTCTCTCTCTCTCTCTCTCTCTCTCTCTCTCTTTCACACACACACACACACACACACACAAGCGTGCGCAGCGTGAGGTATGCACATGGTCTCAGCTGACATCGGAAAGCGTGTGAGTGCTTTATCTGCACTGAGACCTCTCCCACCATCTTCCTGGCAGAGGAAACAGGTGCTTTTAACCCAGCTGGGCGTTAGGAGGCGCCAGAGGAGCTGATGTCTGACTTGTTTAGAGGAAGATTTAGAAATGATTTTTGCTTAGAAAGGAAAAGCCGGAAGTGTAAACACATCACAAGGCTTCTGCAGCTGTGCTCCCTGCTAACGAGGGGCTGGCCCTGGCTGAGTCTCTGGTGGCTGCTGGAGATTTGCACCCAGCCCCAGGAAGTGGCTCCCTCACCTCCCCAGGAAGCCTGGAAGGGGCAGAGCTGCTGCTCCCCAGCCAGGAACCAAGGCCAGCCCAAGGCCATACAGATTTTTTCCTGTTTTCTTCTCAAAGTTTTATAATGTTTGATTTTACGTTTATTTCTATGATCTACTGTGAATCAAGTTTCGCATACGGTGTAAAGTTCGTTTAATAACCAATTGTCTCAGCATCATTTGTTAAGAAACACTCTTTTTTTTTTTCTGCTGAAATGCCTTTGTACTTTTGTGGAAAATTAATTGTCTATATATACATGGGTCTATTTCTGGGCCTCCTAGTTTCTTCCCATGGATCTATTTATCTGCCTTTAAGACAATATCACACTGGTTTGAGTATTACAGTCTTATAGCACATTTTGAATCAGATGTTAGGACTTTAATTTTGTCCGTTGTACTTTCTGATAAATTTTAAAATGATTTTATTAGGCATGTGTTAAGTAGTTTGATTTAGCCATTCCACAATGTATATAAATTTATCAAAACATCTTCTTGTACACCACAAACATTTACAATTTTTTTATCAACTGAAAAAATAAACAAAAACTTAAAACAAATTATTTTCTGAATTTCTTAAACAATATTTCTAGGACTTGGAATTGCATCAAATATTTAGACCAGTTTGGGCAGATTTGGTAACATGATTGGGTCTGATGACCTGTGGACGTGGCGCATTTTCTGTGTTCCTTCGGCCTTTTATTTTCGCTCAACTTCGCTTTATAGTTTTCAGTGTGGGGTGTTGCACATCTTTGCCTGACTTGATGCTAAATATTCCTACTTTTTATCTTATTCTTAAGAGTATTCTAAGCATTTCAAGTTCCAAATATTATTTGTTAGTATTACAGAATAAAGTTTATTTTCTGTCAAGAATACATGCTTTCAAATAGGCTTTATTTTTTTAGAACAGTTTTAGATTTACCAAACAATGGAGAGGGTAATATAGAGAGTCCCATGCACCTGCACCCAGGTTCTTACATTAGTGTGGACAGTCACAATTAATGGACCTATGCTGGTGCAGTATTAGTAACTAAAATCCATACTCTATTCCAGTTTCTTTAGTTTTCCCCTACTGCCCTGCCCCTGTTTCAGGATCCCATGCAGAATCCCAGGTTACTTTCAGTCCTTATGTCTTCCTGGCCTCGCTTGGCTATGAGTGGCTCAGGCTTCCATCGTCTCGGACAATCCTGACAGTTTTGAGGACTACTCAGGTGCTCTGTAGAGTGTCCCTCAACTGGGATTTGTCTGATGTTCTCCTTGTGACTAGACAGGGGTTATATATTTTTGGGAGGAAGGGGGATCACCGAGGTGAACTGTGCCATTCTCACCCCACTGTATGAAGGTGTGGACTCAATGCCAGCGTTCTTAACCTTGGTCTTGGGGCTGAGGCAGTGCTCACCAGCTTTCTCCACTGTAAAGCTGCTCCTTTCCCTGCCCCTCATGTTGCACTCTTTGGAAGGAAGTTACTGTGCATAGCCCATGCTTCAGCAGAGGGGCCAGGCTGCCCCTTCTTGAGGGCAGGGAATCTACAGGGATTTGAAATTCTTCTACGTGGGGCACTAGTGTCATCTTTCCAAGTTACTCACTTATTCAATCATTTCTTTATATCAGTGTGGACTGATGGATATGTACTTTATACTTTGGGCTATAATCCAATAATTGTTTATTTTGTTGCTTAACGGTGTTCTACTTTTGGCCATTGGGTATACATTCAGCTGGCTTCTGTGTTTCTTGTCATCATTCATGTGGTTTTAAAAATTGGCTGGTTTTCCTTTTTTTTTTTTTTTTTTTTAGCACAATTTAACTTTCTGGGACTATAAGATGTTTCAGGCTTACCTTGTCAATTTTTCACCCCAGTCTTAGAATCAACCGTTTCTGCAGTAAGCCCTGATTTCTTTTGTGGAAGAATGACATTAAAAACCAAGATCTGGGTGCCAGGTACAATTGACTTTTGAATAGTGAATGTGTATCCTGCAAACGTGCATTCATTATTATGTGTGTGTGTTTTGTAGTTTTTATTTTTTTAAATTTAAATAAGCATGTAATCTGTGAAAATAGGCAGTTTTACTCATTTATTTATTTCTACTCAATCTGATTGTCTCTTCTTTTTTTCTAATTTAGCTGTTTAGAACTCCCAAAACAACAATAATTTTAGAGATAAGAACCATACAGCCTCTCCTGTTACTAATTTTAGGGGAAAATATAGAATATTTCATCAGTAAGTGTGATATTAATTACAGGTTTTTAATAGATTCCTATTATCAGGTTGATAGCTGAGAGATTTTGTTAGGAATAGACATTGGATTTTGTCTATTGCTTTTTCTGCATCAATTGAGATAATCACATAGTTTCTCTATTTTAGTTTGTTTATATGGTGAATTGCAATGAATGATTGATTTTTGAATGTTGTCTGACACTAAACACCACCACTTTAAGTGATAAATTCCCAGAAAACTCTTCATACTCCAGAAACCAGCCACATTTGGGGTCCCCAGGCCACCTGCACTTCTGACTCGTTGGCTACAAGTATAGAGTATTTCCCAATCTTCCTCAAATTCAAAAGTTCAATAAATGACTCACAAAACTCACATAAACGTTATAATTACAATTTGATTATAAAGGACACAAATCAAGATCAGCCAAATCAAGAGATACAGGACAAAATCTGCGAGGCTCTCAAGCATACAGCTTTTGTGTTTTCTCCCTGTGGGATCAAGCATGTCACTGTCCAGGCACATCAACCATGAAGCTCCACTAAGCCTTGGTGTCCAAAGTTTTTCTGGGGCTTTATTAAGTAGGCATGATTGAGTCATTGGTCAGGTGAGTAAGCTTCATCTCTAGCCTCCTTCCCTCCCTGGAGGTCAGGCTGTCTTCAAGCCCCAACCCTCTAATTACATGGTTGGTCTTTCTGGTAAAGCCCAATCCTGAGTCAGTTCATCTCTTAGCATAAACTCATATGTGGTCCAAGGGGCTCATGAATAACGAAGATACTCCTATTACTTGGGAAATTACAAGGATCTAAAGTCTCCCAAGAACCAGGGGAAAAGGACAGTTGAATGATTTGTTATACAATATAGCATTGAACCAACTTTGCATTCCTGAAATAAGCTCCACTAGGTTATGATGCATTTTTAAAAAATGTATTGTTAGGTTCAATTTTGTAATTTTGCTTAGAAATTTTGCAACTGTGTTCATGTGGGATGATGACTTACAGTTTTATTTTCTTGTAATGTCTTAGTGTAGTTTTGGGATGAAGGTAATTCTCGTTTCAAAAAATCTATTGGGAAATAATGTATCCTTTTAATTTTTTTGCAGTTTGTGACAAATTGGCCTAATTTCTTCTTTATGTACTTTGTAGAGTTCACCAGTGGAGCTATCTGGGCCTTCAGCTTTCCTTATGGGAAGGTTTTAAAGTAAAATTTCACTTTCTAATATAGAGATAGGTTTATTCAAGTTTTATATGACCGTTCTTGCATTATCTTTGATAGTTTGTATCTTCAAGTAATTTTTCCATTTTATCCAAACTCTCAAATGCACTGACATGAAGCTGTTTGTGATAGTCCCTTATTCCCCTCCTACTCTGTGCTCCGCAGTGATGCCCCTTCTTTCCTTTCTGGTCTTGGTAATTTATGACTCTCATCAGTCTGATGAACTTTTATACATTTTTAATCTCGCCAAAGCTCTTGATTTTCTCTATTTATTAAAATGTTTTCTACTTCATATTTCCCTTCTTTTGTCTACATCATTTCCTGTCTTCAACTTACTTTGGATTTAACGTTGGATTTTTCTTTACATCCAGCTCAAATTATTTTCTAATTTCAATTTTTATTCCTTTATTGGCATGAGTGATTATTTAAATAATAAGTATATTATTTAGTTTTCAAAGAATTGGAAATTTTTAAGAGATACGTTTATTATTGATTTTTAGTGTAATTTTATTGTGGTCCGGGAACATGTTTTATATGTTCCTGCTATGGTTTGGATGTTTGTACCCTCCAAATCTCATGTGGAAATATGTCCCTCAGTGTTGGAGGTGGGGCCTGGAGAAAATGACTGTGTCCTGGAGGCAAAGCCCTCATGCATAGCTTGGTGCCCTCCTCATGGTAATGAGTGAGATCTTACTCATCAGTGCCTGGAAGAGCTGTTGGTTTAAAAGAACCTGGCACCTCCCTCCTCTGTCTCTGTCTTGGATTCTCTCTGGCCATGTGGTCTCTGCGTACACAGGCTCCCCTTCACCTTTTCACTTTCCACTATGACTGGAAGCTTCCTGAGGGCCTCACCAGAAGCAAATGCTGGCATGTGCTTTTTGTACAGCCTGCAGAACTGTGACTGTAACTTTTTCTTTATTAATTACCCAACCTCAGGTTTTCCTTTATAGCAACACAAATGGACTAAGACAATTAAATGTATTTGAGACTTTTTCTGGCCTATTATATGGTCTGTGTTAGAAAATATCCTGGGTTCAGTTGAAAAGAGTGCTCACTCTGATGTTTTAGGTGTTAATATTCACTACATGTCAATTAGGTCAAGTTACTTGATAGTATTTTTCAAATCTTCTATATCCTCAACAATTTTCTATTTGTTCTATTAATTATGGAGCGAAGGATATTTTTAAAATATGATTAAGCTTGTGGATTTTTTTCTCCTTGTCATTCTAAGAGTTTTTGCTTCTGCTATTTCAAAACTCTATTACTAGGCAGGTATAAAACCATTCAGGGTGGTTGTGTGCTCCTGATGAACTGATCGTTTTTCTTATAACGAGCCGTATACGCTTGTTTCTTTGTGTGCCAGATAAATGTTTATTGGATGCCAAACATTGTTAATTTTACCTTGTTAGGTGGTGTGTGTGTGAGTGTGTCTGTGTGTATGTGTATATGTGTGTGTGTGTGTGTCTGTGTGTGTGTGTGTGTATATATTGCTGTACATACTATCTGACTCTGTTCTGTAATTCTGTCATTTTACTGGAAATTGATTTGGTCGCTTTGAGTCTTAGGTTGAACTGGAGCTCTGTTTGGTCTAGGGTAGTCATTTTTCACTGCAGAGATAAGACCCTTCTATGTACCGTAGCTGATGTCTCATGTGCTGTGAGGTTTTCCAGTCTGGCTGGTGGAGGCAGACACTGTTCTTATTTCGGTGTAAATGCTGCTGGACACTGCTGCCTCTAATCCTTTGGGGTGTTTTCCTCACAATGGGTGACTTACTCACACCCAGGCACTGACAAGCACCCAATCATTCAGCTTTTATTTTTAATACTAAAGTGAGGAAAGCAAATCCGGGAGGAATTTCACGTGCTCTTTTCAAAGTCAAATGTAAATTTTCTACCTTTTTAGAGTCTCCAAGCATTTGATTCCCTTTCCCCCGTTAGACAGGTACTTGAGGACGGGGTGGGCAGGTGAATGGGATGAGTCCTTCCTGCCACAGGTGATGGCACAGGAGGGCATAGTCCAACAGCACCTTGGGACTCGTTCTGGCTAAGGTGCCATTTGTAACTTAGGCCACTGTCCACCAAGTAGGTCCCAGGCAGGGATCCGTCTCCCTGGAGGGAGGAGAAGGAGTCTCCTGGGACTTATCAAGTCTTGTGTCTGGTAGCTTTCTTGAAGATTCACTTCTCTGTTAAAGCAATATTATTTTCTTTGAATATAGACAGTTTTACTTATTACTTTCTAATATGCTCACCTTGTATTTTTCTTTCTTTCCTGAATGAACAGACTAGGACTTTTAGCACAATGTTAAATAGAAAAGATGAGAGGGTACATTTTTTTCCTATTCCCAAACACGAGAGTAATTGCAAAGTATATTGAATCAAATGCAAATTAGGACACGTTTGAAAATCTGGGCTATGTAGTTAAAACAATGCCTCACAGAAACCTATCCCTTTGGTTTTCATGCTTGCATCAGAAAAGAAGAAACATGTAATGTTGACACTTCAAAGTGGCAAAAAGAAGAGCAAAATAAACCCAAAGTGAGTCAAAGAAGGAAAGAAAGGTCAGTGTGGAAATCCTTCCGATCTTCCAGATGTTCAACATGAATAGTGGTCGGTTACTAACAACCTCGTGTTAATAAGCTTGGCAATTTGAGTGAAGTGGATGAATCCTCGGAAGCACATAGAAGGATGTGCAGATCTGTTTGGGGAGGTCTCCAGCTCTTTCTGCAGGCGCAGCTTTTCTGTTCCTCCAGTTGTGCTGCTTACGAGAGACGAGACTCTCCCCATCTTTTCTGTAAGCATCCAGTGGGTTTCATGGAGATAATACCTGCAGGAAAAGTGTGGCCTTTCCCCGCATCTCCACCCATAGTGGCTTCGCCCTCTCTCAGCAGTGCAGAAGCAGGCTGCTCATGACGGACGCTTCTCCCTGGTGCCCCACTGCCTCTAGCCTGAGTTCAGTCACCTGCAAAAGCTCGGCTCGAAATCCTGGGCAATGCGGCTGTCCTGTCACCTCAGCATTCCAAGGAGGTCAAGAAAAGTTGTGAACTTGCTGCTTATCTGGTTTTTTTATTGCAAGTTTGGGAGCAATGCTCTTTTCAACTCACCAAGCAGAAATAGGAAAGCCTCCGCACACTTCTGGAGTACTTTGGTATCTGTTTGCTCCTAAATAGTCTCATTCACTACACTCTTCATATTTAGTGGTTTCCTTTATACACACACACACAAACACACACACAAACGCACAAACACACACACACACACAGGTTAGCACAACTTAGCAGTCTGTCTTTAAGTAAACCACTTCCTGTAAAATGTTGGAAACTTACAACATCGTTTCCATTTACACCTTGTGTCCTTTGCACTGTTCCTCATGATTTTTGTACATGTTATAAATACCAAATATGTGGCTATTATTTTTCATTTAAACAGTTTATTATCTTTTTTTTTTTTCCTCTGAGACAGAGTCTTGCTGTGTCACTCAGGCTGGAGTGCAGTGCATCTCGGCTCACTGTAACCTCTGCCCTCCGGGTTCAAGCAATTTTCCTGCTTCAGCCTTCTAAGTAGCTGGGATTACAGGTATGTGCCACCATGCCCAGCTAATTTTTGTATTTTTAACAGAGATGGGGTTTCACCATGTTGGCCAGGCTGGCCTTGAACTTCTGATCTTGTGATCTGCCTGCCTTGGCCTCCCAAAGTGCTGGGATTATAGGCTTTGAGCCATCGCACCCGGCCTATTACCTGAGTTTTTTGTCAAAATTAAAAGTAAGCCTTTAATAAATACTTCCTTTTTAAAACATTTCCAACATATATTTTCCTTTCTATAAATACCGTTAACATTTGGTATAATGTCATTTAGTCCGAAGAACTTCAACAGGTATGCAGCAACATTTGTTCAGAGTATTTTGTCTTAAAATGTTTCTATTCTATGTTCAATTTTGAAGGCTATTTTTGCTAGATAGAGAATTTTAGGCTGACTTTTTTTTTCTTTTGGTACTTTAAATATGCTCTTGCATCATCTTCAGGCTTGCATTTTTTTTGTTGGTAATCTGCAAACATTCCAATATTTCTCCTTTATAGAATACGTTTTTTTTCCTTCTGACATCTAAGGTTTTCTATCACAGTTTTGTAGCAACTTAATTAAAATACACCACGTGTTTTCCATTGGATATGTATTGCTTGGGTTTTATCACCTTTCTTGATATTGCCCCACATGGCACAGCCCTGCAAGTTCCAGCAGCCTCCATATTTCTGGATTCCAATCTCTGTCTCCTCACTTCAGTGAGACAACTGTGCCCTGCTTGGTTTCCCTTTCCTTGGAAACCAGAACGGGAAAGGGACTCCAGAGGGGGAGGCATCTCTCGGGCGCTGCAGTCCGATGCTGTGTGTTGTCTGATTTGGGAGAACTGTTACTTCATGTATCTTGTTCAGCTCCCTCAGTGTGCACACATCGGTTCAAGTCTGGTACCAGGGTCTCCGTTACAGCCACAGCCAGGAGCTTTGCAATCACTCCCTAAGGATTCGTTAGTTAGACCTGCTAGTGCGCACTTAGAGGGCTCTTCCCACGGTATAGCTATTGCCAAGTGATATGTATCTAAAGCAGATGAGGTTTCTCTAGTATAAGGAAACTGGTTTTAAAATAAAAATGCAACTCTTGCCATGCCCTTGAGTTTCCTCTGTATTGTTGGGGCTGCGTCGGTAACTAAATTTGTTGCAGGCACCAGCAGATGAGCCCCTCGCTGTCCCTGCACATGCCCCCTCTCCACTTGGGCCCATGTTTGCTCATCTGGACCCCTCTCCTGAGCAGACACTGGCCCTTCCTCAGTTCTGATGAGAACATATGTCCCCAGCCAAGCCCATGGCGCTCAAAATGACGTGGACCTAAGCTGGGCCTTGCCCTGGCTGGCCACATCCTTCAGCAGAAGGCTCAGCAGGTCCTGTCACGCTTCGCTAGGGTCAGCATGAATGAAAGGGAAGGCTCATACTTACGGTAATAAAACAGTTATATTCACTCATCGCCATTTTCACGTCAGATGGAGGTAATTATCGGCATTTACAGAGGGTCTGCCGGGGGCAGGCTCAGAGCGGGTGCTGGGTGTGCACTGGTGCAGAAAACCAGTGAGGTCTCTGATCCTGCAGAGTTTGGAATTTAGAATCTAGTTCAAGCAAAACCACGTTGATATTATTTGTCAATAAAATTTACTTTGTTTGGATTAGTAAATGTCATTTTTCCTCTTTAGAAGTGATTTTGTTGCATATTAGAATAACATTGGACGTAGTTCTCAAAATCATCCAAAATATTTTGGCCATGTGTGTTCACATAGACCCCTGACTGTGAACCAACACGTAACTGTTTCTTATGGAATTCAGTTCTGGACTGTGTGTCCTGTCGTACGTGGGCAAGTCGGGGCCGCCAATTATAGAGTCCATCAAAAAGTGGGCCAGAAGCTGGCCTGTGTTTGAGGCAGGAAGATAGATGCTGTGACTATTTCCGATTATACAAATACAAAGGAAGCTTTAGCTCTGAGATCCTAGTTATAGTTTAACATTTAAGTCTAAATTTAAAATTTAAAGTTTCTTAAACTTTCACATGATGCCGGTGAAGGGCAGGGCGTCCGTTTTAATTTATTCTCAAACGGGGCGATATCGAGAGTCAGAGGGGAGCCGCTAAGCATGTTCCTGGAGTGGCGGCACCAGCGTCCCCAGCAGATCTGCTGGTGTCCTGCGGGGCTGCCCTGGGGGCGCTGGAAGAAACCCGGGCCCAGCAGCTCAGAACAGGGTTCCTCTCCCCAGGAGGGGCAGCACCCAGTTCCCGCTGTGCACAGACACAGACTTGGTTTGAGTGAATCACTCCCACTAGTCGTGCAAAATCAGGAAGCCAGCCCAAAAGACCGTTGGATGCTGAGGATGAGAATGGGATTGTTTAAATTTTATTTTTAAATGAAAGGACTGCCTTCTTTCCAGTTCTGCCCTTATTTGGCCATGAGCCTCAGGCCTGCCCTGTTCTCTCTCCTTAGCATCGCTTTGCTCATCTGTTAAGTGGGAATTGCGGCTCCTTCCCCATATCCCTGCTGTGTTTTTCTGAGGGGCAAATGAAATAAAGCGTGTGAAATCTCCCCGTGAGGTGGGTACTGTTACAGAGGTGTATGGTTAATTGCAGGTGTTAGCTCGACTGGATGAAGGAATAACCGGACGGTGAAATATTATCTCTGGGTGTGTCTGGGAGGGTTTCTGGCAGAGGCACATTGGAGTCCGTGGTCTGAGCCAGATCCACCCTCACCCAGCGTGGGTGGGCGCTGTCCAACCGCTGAGGTCTCCAGAAGAGCAAAAGGCAGGGGGCAGGTGGATTCTCTTTGGTTCTCTTTCTCCTGGAGCTGGGATGTCTTTCTCCTGCCCTTGGGTATCGAAACTCCAGGTTCTCTGGTCTTAGGACTCTAGGGCTCGCGCCACAGCCCCAGTTTCTCAGGTCTTTAGCCTCAGACAGAGTCACGCCGCCGGCCTTGCTGGTTCTGAGGCCCTCCGATTTGCTTGGAGCCACTCCCCACCAGCTTCCCTGGGTCCCCAGCGTGCAGACGGCCTCTGCTGGGGCTTCTCAGCCTCCACAGTCATGTGAGCCCATCCCCTGATCAGTTTCTTCTCGTGTATTTGGGAATGATCTACTTCTATTTCTAGATTCATACCTAGATCCTTCGTTTTATCCTCTGGAGAACTCTGACTAACACAAAAGCAAGAGCCCATCGTGAAGCATCGGTTTCTCTTAGCAGCAGCATCAGCCGACGAGTGCGCCAGGGCTGGAATGCTTGTCCCTCCAAAACTCATGCTGGCATGTGTGATAGTCACTCCAATCGTAACAGCGCTAAGAGCTGGGGCCGTGAAGAGGTGATTAGGCCATAAAGCTTCTGCCCTCGTGGGTAGGTTTAGCGCTTTTACAAAGGGCTTTCGGGACTGGCTTCTTTGTCTCACCCTCTCACCTTCCACAAGAGAAGGACACACAGAGAAGGCCCTCACCAGATGCCAGCACCTTGATGTTAAACTTCCCAGTCTCCAGAACTGTGCAAAACACATTTCTGTTCATTACAAATTACCCAGTTTCAGGTGTTCTGTTACAGCAGCACAGAACAGACTGAGGCAGAGTGAAAGTTTGTTGCTGATTTTCCTTCTGTGAGGCTGTGAGCTCTGTGGACGGCTGTCTCAGGGGAGAATCAGGTCCTTCAGTTTGGGAGCACTGAGTTGAGAGAGCAGCAAGAAGGAACCAAGCAGGTGCTGTCCCCGGGACTCCTGGTGACTGAGAGGCCAGCAGGAAAGAGAAAACGCCGCAGGAGCCACAGATGGTTAAGCAGATGCCTCGCGGGTGTCCATGTTTTCTATCTTAGCTCGGCAGCAAATAAACACATATCTCAGTAATATTCTTCTCCCGGGGGTAGAGAGATGCTGGGGGAAGGACCATTTCTTCCTCTCAGGTTTTAAAACAGCACATCAGGGAGCATGATGGGAAATGCTCTGATTTACTCCAGGGCTAGAGGATTTCAAAGACGGGGGATGTGAAGGGNCAATCCCAGCTAGTCAGGAGGCTGAAGCAGGAGCATCACTTGCACCCGGGAGGCGGAGGTTGCAGCGAGCCAAGATCACACCACTGCACTCTAGCCTGGGTGACAGAGCGAGACCCCATTTCAAAAGGAAGAAAGAAAGAGAAACTATTTGAACCTGGTACCATTTTTGTGTGTGTGGAGTGGTAGAATCTTGATAATTTTCTCCATTTCTGTTATTAGAATTGGTCTGTTTAAACTTTCTGTTTCTACTGGCACCAGTTTTGGGAACCTGCTTTTCCCTAGAAAATTATCCGTTTCACATAGTTTCACCCTTTATGTTTACAGATGTGTGCAAATAGCCAATTAAAACATTTTTCCTTTGTCAATAATTATTTACCCCTGGACACTTGTTATTATTATTATGTTTGAGCTTCTACCATTTTTCTTTATTAGTGACCAGTGGTTTCTTGGTTTATTAATCAGGCCTATATTTCTTCTGTTTTCATGTTAATTTTGACTCTGTTTTCTGTGTCCCCTTTCCTTTAGTTTGTGTGTGAATTACTCTTCTGTTATGTTCAGCTGTGTTGTGACTCTCCTCTGAGACTCTCAAATCCTCAGTAAAGGTCTCCGCACATAATTGACTTGTTCATTGGTATTTTGGAGAATGCAGGGAAAGGGTGTTGTCCATGGTTAGGATGTCAGAGGACAGAAAGAAGAGAAGACATTTGAATGAAAGACCAACTTGGGGGAGGAAAAATTCCGCAGGAAAAGGAGATGCGAGAGAGAAGAAATCGTGGGAACATAGTCTTTGGAAACTCACCAACATGTTGAGGACTGAGCACTGAACTTCGCCCAGCAATTGAGACAGAAGATGGAAGAAACATTCTTAAAATATTAAGCGGACCTGCTGACTTCATAGAGACATCTTGGTTACCAGGTATTGCCTTTCACAAAACCCCCACTCTCTCCAAAATGGGAAGTATTGTTTATGCTTCTATCTCCGTGGCATTGAGATTAAGATTCTATAAATAATCTAATGCTGGCATCCTTGTACCCACTTCCATATTGTCTTACTGGAGGTCTGGGGTGCCCTGACGGCACGAGATTGTGGGTGGGACGTTGCAACCTCTACTGAGAAACTGGCCTTTACCAGTCCTTCTAAGTAGATTACATGCAATCAGGAGTTTAACAGAAGCTCTTTGGTGATTGTAAAACTGAAAAGTACTGGTATATTTTTCTTTTATTAATTATTCTAATCTTGGTTCAGTTACTAAACAAACAAAAAAGTAGTAAATGCTGCCCCTCTGAACCTCTGAAGAACTTCCCCACTTGTCTGTGTCCTGGCTTATCTTTCTCAGAAATCGGTTCCCTTTAATTCCTTCTGTGCCTCTGGGTTGTAAGTGGCAATAACACGTGGGCACTCAGAGAGGCCAGCTGCAGTTGCCTTCACAGACATCATGGCTTTGCTCCCCGCAGCCTCCTCCATAGAACAAGGAGGCATTAGTCACGGTAGGCGGTGGTCACCTGCAGAAGGCCATTCCAGAGCCGCTGCTGGAGGGCGACATGCCAATTCTGGATTCCACATCTCCTTGATGCTTCTGGCAATAAATCATTGCTCAGCATCTCTGATGTCCTGATACCTTGTAAGTCATTTGAGTTCTTTTTTTTTGATGGAGTCTCGCTCTGTCGCCCAGGCTGGAGTGCAGTGGCGCCATCTCGGCTCACTGCAAGCTCCGCTTCCCGGGTTCATGTCATTCTCCTGCCTCAGTCTCCCGAGTAGCTGGGACTACAGGCGCCCGCCACCTCGCCTGGCTAATTTTTTGCATTTTTAGTAGAGACGGGGTTTGACCGTGTTAGCCAGGATGGTCTTGATCTCCTGACCTCGTGATCCACCTGCCTCGGCCTCCCAAAGTGCTGGGATTACAGGCGTGAGCCACCGTGCCCAGCTGTCATTTCAGTTCTTACCTTTACCTTTAAGACGAGCCATGGAATCTCTGTACATCTCTGAAAAAGGAGCATTGAAGCATAAGCATTGTTCAACACCCATTTTCCCCAGACCATAATTTTCACAAACACATTTCTATGTCTTCTCTCTCTCCTACATTACAAGTAAAACATATCCAGCCCATCTCTAGACATAAGATCGAGGTCATCTCCTCCTCATTTGTGTGCCCAGGGAAATGTGTCTTCCTCGTGTTCTAAGTTTCTTATCGTGCATGACTAGTGCCGGAATATACAGTCGGTGAGCATATATTATTTGACCACAAATCCATGCTAGTCTCAAAATTCTTCTTTCTTTTCACCTGAGGAGAATTTAGTTGCATTTTAGGAATGTCTGTCTGATAAAATTCAGAGTCCTGAATCCCAGGTCTAGCTCAAATATTGGTTTGAAGTGTGAGCCTGGCTGTCTTTAAAATGAGGAATAGAACCTCCTGAGGACCACAATCTGCTTCCAGTGTGAGGCTTCATCCCTGGCAGGAAGTTCTGGGTGATTCTCATGCCAGGTGGGTGCGTCTCCCCAGAACTCAGGGCTCCGGGCAAAGACATGAGTGACAGAAACACTGGAAGCATGGGGTGCTGTCTTCATCCTTCTCTACACAGCTGTTCACGCTAAACCAGACAATATCTCAGAGCAGATGGCCAGGATGGATGAGTCTGTATACCCTGCAATGTTGCCAACAAACGCTGGGCAAAGGCTTACACACTGCAGGCTGGCAGAGGCCTTTAGAGAAATATGGGGAGGGAGGGGGTGAGGCATGGTAGGATGGGGCATATTCTGGAAGGCTGAGCGGCTTGGGTTTGATGCGGACCGTGCTGTGGTCCATCTTCTCCAGGCATTTCTGAGGCACTGCCGACAATGCCTCTCACTCCCTGAACTTCAGTCAGCACCTTCCTCTGTTAAGAGAAGCACAGTCACTCCTGAGCAGGAATAGGGAAGGCTTTCCTGAGACAAGACTGGCCAGGTTCACCCATTCTTCAAGGCTGAGTGCAGGAAGCAGGTCATGACTTCTTGTGGATTACGTCCTTCTTTGAATTCCTATATTGTTTTTCTATAAATCATTTATTTTAATGTAAACTGTGGTCTGCTTTGGATTATTGAAATGCCTGGTGAACGTATCTAATTTCACTCTCTGGGCTACAAGCTCCCAGGCTTGGCAGGCAGCGTGTGCTACTCTCACTCAGCAGCCCTCTCCCCTCCCACACGTGTACTCTCAGCGCAGTGATCACGGTTGAGGGGTGTTTGGTAAGTACATGCTGACTTACATTACGGTGGGTGACCAATTGACCATTGTGGTCTTGGAGAGGAGGGAACAGCAGGCGTCCTCCTGAGGAAAATCGGCCAACCCTGTGCGACACACCTCAGCAAAGATGCTCCAGCAACCCTGCTTCCCCGTTTGGCAAAGACAGCACTGACTTTCGATATCAAGTGGATCCGTGCTCTGGCTTGCCTGCTACTGAAGCTGGGCTCCAGCATCTCTCTTGCCTGACTGCTTGTTGGAAGCTTCCTGTCCACCTGTTGGGGGAATAGTTGTACACCCCAGACCCCTGGGGGCTGAAGGACTTTTATCCCATGTTTCTGTCTGGGTGTTTTATTGGTTGACATTTTGCATTTAGATCTGCAATCCATCAAGAACAGGCTTTTTATTATTGTTATTGTATATGGTGAGAGGCAGGAAGCAGATTTTCCTGACAATATGCAGGTGTCTTTGGATTACAGGTCCAAAGCTTGCATACAGATGTTTGATTGTCTCAGCACCATGTATTGAAAAGGCAGTCTTTTTTCCCCACTATACTGATTGATGCTCTTGTCACAGAAAAGCCGGCCATATATTCACACATCTCCTTATTTACCCTTTTTTGTTCTGTTGGTCAAACTTTCTACCCTCACCTCACTAGTATACTGAAGAAGCCGGTACTGTGTTATAACACACCTGGATATCTGCAGTAGCAAGTTACTCAGCAGTGTTTTTGTCAACATTACTTTGGTTATTCTTGGGTTTTATATTTCCATCTAGATTTTAGAAATAGCTTATCACTTTTACATGCACACACACATGCACACCTTGCTGAGAGTTTGATTGAGATGGCTTTGAATCTGTAGATTAACGTAGACTGGCAGCCCTGTCTTTTATCTCTTTACTTGCAAAGGCCTGTTTAAAGCCAATGAGGTTGTCCCTGTTTGCAGCCATCAGTACAGTGGCCAGCTATACACCCTGCAGGACTGCAGCACACACGAGGGCAACGCGGCTTTAGTGCAGCACACGCTGACTGGTGCATGGCTGCCCAAGGCCCCGCTGGCTCCATCCTCGGCCCTGTAATTTCTCCCATTTGCCAACCCATCAGGGGACACGGAGATTTTATTGTTTTCAATTAGAACACGAAATTTGACCAAGCAGGGTGCACACATCTATTTCAGAGTCTTCATTAAAACCAATTCTTGTTTTAATCTACTCATAAGCAATTTATGTTGAAAACAGAAGAAAGAAAACCCACAGTCCTAAGCATCAAGGAGCCAGTTATATTATTTTTTACAAGAAAGGTGGTAGAAATTTAGCCCCACAGGTTTTTCCTTTAAAATGACCTCTGGACTGTGCTCTCTGCTGTGTGACAGTGTCCGGTTTCCTCATCTCTCCCCTCCTCTCAGCCTTTTGCTGGGCTGACCAATCGGATGGCCCTGGGATGAGGCTCAGGTGGAGCAGCAGGCAGGCCACACCAACGGGACCTGGGAGACCGGAGTGGAGGAGCACAAGCAGCCACACACCTTCATCTCCAAGGCCCTCACCCTGAAGAAAGAGCACAGGTGCTCCAGCCTGTCAGCTTTGCCCTGAGTGGCACCTTCCTGCAGCACGTCCTCATCACGAACAATAATTTGCACAAATGTCCTCCCAAAATAACACAGCCAGAGGCCCAGGGGCCCAGAGCTACCCACATTTCGGAGAAAGCTTTTTTTTTTTAAAGTAATGCTCAAGCATTGGAAGTTGATAGAATTTTACAGTGAACAGTGATATGCTCAGCAGGTTCCATCATTCATCTTTTACCATATAGGACCCATCACACATCTCTCCATCTAGATTCACATTTCTCCATCATCCTGGCTTTGCATTTCAGAACCAGGCATCTAAACACGACGTGACCACTAACGACATCAAGGACTCCCTCTTCATCTAAGATGGAGTCACAGGAACCAGGCTTACCCTCCTAACTGAAATAACAACAACAACAACGGACAAAACGGAGGTTTGAAGGCACCTACAGAAGGTAGCACAGAATAATAATCTCAGAGACGTGAAAGAAATGGAGGTCTCTACAGTGGACCTGGCTTACACCTTGAGAGGGTTTCCAGTCTGTAACACAGAGTGACAAACCCAGGCAGAGCCTGGCTGACTGCCTGAGCTGGAGATGGAGCTGAGAGTCAGGGAGATGAGACAGAGAGAGTCCACCGGACTGAGAGCTGGAGAGGAGAGAGTTGGGCAGAGACATCCCCCCGGGGTCTGCCGCAGGTCCCCTTTCAGGACTGAGCTGAGCACCTCTCAGTACATGGATGTGAGTAAACTGTTCTGGACTTCAGAAAGAACACCTCAACAAAAACTAGAGATAACAGTGCCTGGAAGAGATGCAAAACCACAAGTATTAACCAGCCCTGCCAGTCAGAGACCCTGGGAACTCACAGGGCACTGGGCCGAGTGCCCCGAAGCCTGGAGCACGAAGGTTTTGCTGAGTTGTGAGGAATGCCCAGCCCTAGACCCAGCAGTTGTCTGGTCCCACTCAGCACATCCTAACAGCAAGGATGAGCAAAATGTTTTCAGGTAACTTGAATGTGATCCAGAGCAAAGCTGAAGACTAGCACTCAAATGTAAAGTTCAAAATGTCTGCAATCCAATAAAAACTACTCTGCATAAAAAAGTAGTAATAGTTCTTCATAATGAGAAGAAATCACTAAATGAAGATGAACTTAGAAGTAACTTAGATGCTAAAGTTAGCAGACAAGGACAATTAATATAATGGGATTTCATGGAGCTATAAAAATGCTCAAAAAGTTACATAGTGACTTGGAATATATTTTTAAAAGCCAAATTAAATCTTAACGGGAGGAAAAAAAATAATTTGAGAAAAAAGTACATAGAATGGGATTTACAATGGATTAGACATTGCAGAGAAAAGATTATTTGAACTCAAAGACATACAGACTAAGAAATAAAAGGCAAAGAGCAAACAGAGGATGATAATACTAAGTATTTGAACAAAGTGTCAGTGAGCTGTGGGATCACTTTAAGCAGATTAATATATGTGCGGTGAAAGTCCCAGAAGGAGAGAAAGAGAGGACAGGAAATATATTTGAAGAGAATGCTCCCAATTTTTCCAATTTGGTGAGTATTTTGAGCCAGAGATCCAAGAATCTCAATTAACCCCAAGCAAAAGAAAATGTGACTAAAACGATACAAAGAAATGTGACTAAAACGATACAAAGCACAACATAATCAAATTGCTCAAAACTGGAAATAAAGAGGAAATTTTTAAAGCAGCCAGAGGAAAAAAAGTGACACATTATATACCAGGAAAAAATGTAAAGATTGTAGCAAATTTCTCATTGAACAGAATGCAAGTGAGAAGAGAGCAGAACAACATTTTTAAACTACTGAAGGAAAGAAAAAGTAAAATTAGAGTTGCATACCCAGTTAAAATGTTTTTAAAAAGAACAAAACACAGTAAGATTTTCCAGATATTTGCAAGCTGAGGTTGTAAACACATGTAAAAGTATAATGAGTGACCCAATGGCACAAATGTTGGAGAAGAAATGAAGGTATACTACAGCAAGGTTTTTATACAACAAGGAAAATTGTGCAATGCCACTTGAAGGTAGACTATGATAAATTAAAATGTGTAATATCAATTATAATGCAACCACAAAAAATCTAAAACAAAACAAATAATTGTAGGTAATGATTTAAGCCAGGTAAATAGTAGGCTTTACCCAGAAATGCAAGTTAGATATAACATAGGTAAATTGATCAATGTAATTCACCATTTTAACAACATAAAAAAGAAGAGCCATGTAATGATCCCCATGGATGCAGACAAAGCATTTGGCAAAATGCAACATGTATTCCTAAGAACAATTATCAACAGACTGTTAACGAAGGAGAACTTCTAAACTCAATAAAAGGCATCCAGAACAAAACCTACAATGAAAACTTTATTTAAAGGTGAAAGACGAAATGATTTTCCTCTAAGATCAGAAGTGAGGCTCTCTGCTCTCACTCCTATTCAGCATCATACTGGGGCAAGAATACAAGAAAAAGAAATTAAAGGCATACAAATTGGAAAGGATATCTTTGCTTTCAGATATCGTAACAGTCAATGTAGAAGCTCCAATGAAATCTACCAAAACAAAAGAAAAGCTACAAGTATTAAAAGGTTATAGAACACCATGTGTTATAGACTGAATGTTTGTGCCCTCTAAAATTCATATGCTGACATCCTAACCCACAATGTGATGTGACAGGTGGTGAGGCCTTTGGGAGGTAACCAGGTCGCATGGATGGAACCCTCATAAATGGGACTAGTGTCCCTAAAAAAGGGACCACAGAGAGCTCTTTTGAGGATGCAACAGGAAGGGGGCAGCCTGGCACCCAGAAGCAGGTGCTCGCCAGAACCCTACCACACTGGCACTCTGATCTCAGACTTTCAGCCTCCAGAACTCCAAGAAATAAATTCTTGTGTCTTAGGAGCCAGTCAGTCAGTCTTTGGTACAATGTCAGAGCCACCCAGAGTGACGTAGACACGGTGTCACTACATCACAATGAGAAATCAAAAACTAAAAATTTTAAAGTACCATATAAAATAGCATCAAAATAAGAAAAAGAGATACATCTGTCAAAACATATTCAGACCTGTCCAGTAAAAACTACGTAATGTTGTTGAGATAAAGAAAACTAAATAAATGAGAGATTTTCCATGGTTATGCCTCTTGAATTGTTAAGATGTTAATTCTCTCCAAATTGACATAGAATTGATGCAATCTCAACAGAAAATTCATTCAGGCCTCCTTGTTGAAACTACTAAGCTGATTCTAAAAGTTATATAAAAATGAAAAGAACCCAGAATACCAAAACAACTTTGAAATAAAACAATTGAGGGACTAATACTAAGAATGTTTTTAAGACTTATCATAAAGTTATAGTAATCAAGGCAGTTTTGTGTCATAATCAGCATAAGGAAATATCAATGGTACAGAATAAAGAGACAAAATAGACAATCCATGGGACAAGTGACTTTCGACGTAGGTACACAGGAACACTGCTGGAGAAGGTATAGACTTTTAAAAAATGGTGCTGGACAATGGGATACACATATAAAAACAAAACAAAACAACAACCAACATTTCAATCCATATCTCTCGACATATATAAGAATTTACTAAAAACAGATTTTGGTCTTAAATGAAAATCTAGAAAGAAAACTCCTAGAAGATAATCGAGGGAAAACTTTTATATCATTAATTAGGCAAAAGTTTTTGAGACATGACACAAAAAAACACAATCCTTGAAAAAGCAAATGGATAAATTGGACTTCACACACTCACAAACACTCTTTGAAGAGCACTTCAGGAATTGAAAAGACAAACCAGAGAACAAAAGAAAAAATGTGCAAATCAGGCATCTTACAAAGGAATTATATCAAGAATATAGAAAGATATCACAGAATTCTACAGTAACAAGTAACTTATTTTATAATAGGAAAATATTAGAATGGACTTCCCTCAAAAAAAGATACAGGTTAACAAAGAAGCACTTGTGAAGATGCTCCCTACCATTAGTCGTGAGCATATAATTAAATTAAAAATATAATTCAATACCTCTATATAGCCATCAGAATGACCAAAATTTTAAAAGGCTGATCCAACAAAGTTTTGGCAAAGATATGGAGAAAATGAAGTCTCGACGGTTCTGACAGAAATGCAAAATTGTGCAACTATTTTGGAAAATAATTTAGCAGTTTTCTAAACATTTAAATATACACCTACCACATGACCCAGCCTAGGTATTTACCCAACGGAAATGGAAATATATGCTCATATAGGATTTGTACACAAATGCTCTTGGCTTTATTTATAATAACAAAACTTTGAACAATCTCAGTGTTTATCAAAAGTCAATAAACTGTTTATTTCATACAATGAAATAGTTCTCAGCAATAGAAAACAAAGCATTATTAATACCTGGATGAATCTCAGAATAATTATATTACATAAAAGTAGTAAAAAGAACAGTGCGTCTTGTAGGATTCTGTTTATGCAAGTTTGAAACTGATTTGCAGTTAGTCATGGACTTCCAGTTTCTGATTCAATCCATGGAGAGCCTGAACAACCACACATCAAGCAAAGACCAGAACAAACTGCTTGTTCACAGTTCTTATATCAGCCAGAGGTTATAAGGCACACATTTCTCAGGGTACTTTCTCAGTAAGTTGCTCGCCCAATAATCCCACCTCAGCCTCTGGGGAAGCGGACCTGAGACCAGATAGAGGGTCAAAAGTCTGACTGAAGAAGTAAGACTTCCAGCCGCTACCTGTGCATTTCCAAACACCCTGATACTTTGCCTTCAGCAGTCAACGTATCTGGATGTTGCTCTCAGCTTCGCTTGCCAGCATTCGGAGTTTATTTTTAAAGAGGCCACAGGGAGCAGGAGAAGTCACCTGATTGACCTTTTTGCTCACAGCCCTGTTAGGGCGGCGTGGTCAAGGGCACACACAGAGGGTGTTTTGGGGTGGTGGGCAGTGTGGTATCAGGGAGATGTTTAGCCTCTGAGTCAGAAACCTGTATGTTAGGCCATTGGCCCACCACTCCTTTGCAAGGGACCCCAGATATGCAATTTTGTTGTCTACAAATTGGGAATGTAAACGTTTGCCCTGGGGTGTTTTTCAGAGAACTACTTGAAATAATGAATATATTTGCACTTTTGTATTATACAATGTTACTGTAAATGTGAGAGTTTCTGTAAGTCAATACTTCAGACTGCAGCGGGTTGGTTATAGGCTAAACGTCTTTGCCATTACTGGGTAATTAATGCCAATTGTTCCCTAAAGTGGTCCTATTAATTTACACTTCCACCAGCAGCATATGCTCCTAACAGTGCTGGATGGCTGAGGTGCTTGCTTCTGCTTGGCTCACGTCTTGTATTAGGGCTATACATCCACCCTCTGTTACGTGACCTTGTGATCTCTCCCTCTAGAGCAGGCACAGCACATGTCTCCACCCAGTTGATGCTGGGTTTGAACCGTGGAGTGGTAGCCGACGTCTTGTGGGCGAGAGCCTTCAATCTGCTTGCCTGGCTTGGTTTAGCCAGTGTGCTCTGA
>NW_016805314.1:4574381-4576346 GCF_001698545.2 Rhinopithecus bieti
TTTTTTTTTTTTTTTTTTTTTTTTGAGACAGAGTTTTGCTCTTGTCGCCCAGACTGGAGTGTAATGGTACGATCTTGGCTCACTGCAATCTCTGCTTCCCAGATTCAAGCGATTCTCCTGCCTCAGTCTCCCAAGTAGCTGGGATTACAGGCACCTGCCGGCTAATTTTTTTATGCTTTTAGTAGAGACAGGGTTTCACCATGTTGGCCAGGTTGGTCTCGAACTCCTGACCTCAGGTTATCTGCCTGCCATGGCCTCCCAAAGTGCTGGGATTACAAGCGTGAGCCACTACACCCAGCCCATGTAGTCTTTCTTGGTGAAGGTTTACACATATTTGAAAATAATATGCATCCTGTACTTGTAGGACAGAGTGGTCTATAAATGTTGATTAGGTCATGTTTGATGGACTTGCTGATTTCTTCAATACCCCTATGGATTCTCTGTCTATATGTTCTACCAATTACTGGGAAAGGGGTACTTCAATCTCCAAATATAATTGTAAATGTGTCTATCTCTCCTTCCACTTTGTCAAATTTTGCCTCATGTGTTTTGAATCTCTGTTATTTGGTTGCACACACATTTAGAATCGCTATGTCTGCTTGATTTATTTATCCCTTTGTTATTCTAAAATGTTTCTGGGCCTTGGTGTAATCCTTTTCTCTTTCTAGCTTTTCTGGTGTTAGCATTGCCACTCAGAGCTCTCGTGTGTAATGTTCCCACGGTACACCATTTTCTGCTCACTGACTTTGAACATTTCTATGTGTTTATGTTTAATATGATTTTTTTTAAATTTATTTATTTATTATTATTATTATTTTTGAGACGGAGTCTCGCTCTGTCACCCAGGCTGGAGTGCAGTGGTACGATCTCGGCTCACTGCAAGCTCCACCTCCCGGGTTCACGCCATTCTCCCGCCTCAGCCTCCTGAGTAGCTGGGACTACAGGCGCCGCCACCGCGCCCGGCTAATTTTTTGTATTTTTAGTAGAGACGGGGTTTCACCGCGTTCGCCAGGATGGTCTCGATCTCCTGACCTTGTGATCCACCCGTCTCGGCCTCCCAAAGTGCTGGGATTACAGGCGTGAGCCACCGCGCCAAGCCTAATATGATTTTCTTAAAGACACCCCATACTAGTGTCTTGGTTTCTCTTTATAATCAATTCTGATAAACACTTTTTTATGGAAATATTTAGACTATTTTGATCTAATGTTATTAATATTTTTTAGTCTTAAAACTATTGTCTCTATTTCTTTTATTCTTTGTTTTATTTTATTATAAAAGTAAATATCCATTGAGTATTTAATATTTGTTAATAATTCCACTGTATTTCACTGTTGGCTTATTAGCTACATCATCTTGCTTTAATTATTTAAAAGTACTTTAGGAATTACATGTGTACCTGTGCTTTTCTTTGTGGGAAGTTTTTTTTTATTACTAATTCACTACCTCCTTGTTATAGATATAATCCAATTTTCTATTTCTTTTGATGTTTTGACAGTTTATCACTTTCTAGAAATCTTTTCCATCTCAGTTGTCTACTTCGTTGCACACAATTTTTTATGGTATTTCTTTATCATTCATAGAGAATTCTGTAAGGCTGGGATTGACTGTCCCCTATTTTGTTAATGATTTTAATTATTTGAGTCTTCTTCCTTATCTTCTTAATCTGTTTAGCTAAAGATTTGCCAATTTTTGTTCATCTTTTTCAGGAACCAACTCTGGTTTCATTAATGTTCTGTAGTGTTTTTCTATTCTCTAGTTCATTTACTTGCCATCTAAACTTCACTATTTACTTCTGTTTTTTTTTTTTTATTCTTTTTTTTTTTTTAACTAATGTGTTAAGGTGTATGGTTAGGTTATTGGTTTGAGATAATTCTTCTTTTTCAAATAGAGTAGATTAACAGCTATTAATTTCTATCTAAACATTGCTCCAGCTGTACTCCATAAGTTCTATTATGTTGCATATT
>NW_016805315.1:0-219 GCF_001698545.2 Rhinopithecus bieti
TAAAATATACACAAAATTATATATAGTTATAAAATATAGACATAATGCATATGATATATGGAGTTATAAAATATAGACATAATAGATATAATAGATATAGGTATAAAATATAGACATAATGGATATAATAGATATAGGTATAAAATACAGAAATAATGCATATAATATATGGAGGTATAAAATATAGACATAATAGATATGATAGATATAGGTATAAAA
>NW_016805316.1:0-1111 GCF_001698545.2 Rhinopithecus bieti
TAGAATTTTGGTTTAATCAAAATCTGTTAAAATTTTTTTGTAAAAAAAAAAATTGATGTTTTATATTAAGTTTTTTCAGACTTTGCGAAAGACTGCTTTTAACAATTAAAATAATTCTTCGTATAAAAGGAAGGAATTATATAGTTATATACTAATGATACCAGATGAAATTTTAGAAATCTGAGGAAAAATGAAAAACGCAATTTAAATATTTGAGTGAAAAGTACTTCAACACCTAAAATTAACCTCACAATCAAAAGGGATCTTAAAGATAGGTGAATGAAAACTTTCTATATCCCTTCATAAAACTGTGCTGCTTTGTGTCTACAAATCTATGAAATTAGTACATGGGCTGTGAAGGGATTTCTATGCTCTGATTTGACTCTAGGAAAACCAATAGAATAGTGGAGTTCTTGAACAGGCTAATACCCTAAGCACTCCAAGCCTCTATCTATAACTTCTATTCTACACTGTACCTATTCGAGAGTTATTTTAGTATGAAAACAGAACTGAAAAGTTCCTATTTCTTTATAATCATCAGATGTTATATTATAGTCTATTATTATAAACTTTCTGTACTTAGAGCCCAGGATAACCATTAAGCACTCTCGGCATGGATCTAGAAAGCAATAAACTTCCCATTATAAGGCTTGAGTTTCCCATTTGACGCAGGCCCAATTTGAGTAAGGGTCATACTGACATATGTTAGGATCACGGAAAACAGGCCCTTTCACTCTAAGGATGTGATCTCTTTATTATCCCTATACATGGGCTAAATAACAGAAGAAATTGCTTTAAAAAAAGTTTAAAAAGTTGTCACTCTGGGCCAGGCGCCGTGGCTCATGCCTGTAATCCCAGCACTTTGGGAGGCCAAGGTGGGTGGATCATGAGGTCAGGAGTTCGAGACCAGCCCGGCCAAGATGGTGAAACCCCATCTCTACTAAAAATAAAAATAAAAATAAATTAGCTGGGCATGGTGGTGGGTGCCTGTAATCCCAGCTATTTGGGAGGCTGAGGCAGAGAATTGCTTGAGCTGGGAGGCGGAGGTTGCAGTGAGCCGAGATCGCGCCATTGCACTCCATCCTGGGCAACAGAAGGAGACTCCATCTCA
>NW_016805317.1:0-3316 GCF_001698545.2 Rhinopithecus bieti
GCCCGGGACACCGACAGGTAGGGGCCGAGCGGTGCCGCGCCGGGCGGGTCTGGGGCCGGGAACTGCAGGGCCGGCGCGGATCCACGGGCCGCCGCTAGAGCTCCGCCTAGACCTGGGGGCACGGGCCCACCCTGGGGAGAGCGATGCTGGGAGCCTGGGGGCCCCGTCGTCCGGCCTCGGTCTGAGCCCCTCGGGGTAGCCCTGGGGCGTCTGCTCCCCCGAAGGCCCCGAGCCCGCCACCTCCGGAGACCCCTGCGTTCGAGTCCCCGCCCCAGGCACAGGCTAGGAGTTGGCTGAACCTCTGGGAATCCCGAAGTCCGTGTCCTGGGGAGCCCGAGCCCCTGCCGGACGCCGGCACACTTTCTGGGGTCCCAGTAGCCTGGCGCCCTGGAATTGGGAGGTGTCAGTCCGCGCCTGTCCGCCTGAGCCGTAGTCTCAATGCAGGACCCTAGTGTGCGAGTCCCCCACGTTACGCCCAGGAGTGGGGTGTCAGTTCCCTAGAATGCCTTAGCCTTAATCAGCCACCCGAGGTCACACTCTCGGGCGGGGACATCAGGCCTAAAACTTCTCTTTACCTTTTGCCCCCCAGGGTCACGCCCTGGCCCAGCCACTCCTAGGTGTGGGATCCCGGCGCTGTTCCCTCCAGGTTTTACCTGGGTGGTGGGGTCTCTGTTCCCTGGAGGGGGCTGCGGGTTCCGAGAGCTGGGGGCGGGAAGGTTGTGGGAGCGTCTCCTTCCGGGCAGTGCCGTCCCTGTGGGGCCACAGGTCGGACAGCCGCCCCCGCCCCCTTTTTGGAGCTCCCTGGCGCCTGCAGCGCTCAGTACCGGCCGCCTCGGGGAGGGACGCCCAGCTCCGGTTGCCAGTCCTTCCTATTCCCGGTCTGGCTGCTCCTCAGGGGAGGGGCCTGGCTCAAGGTCATGCCCGGCTGTCTGCCCGCCCGTGGGCTCAGCACTCATACCTACTGTCACCCGCCCCACTGGGTAGGGGAGCCCAGGTGGGGGTTAGTGCCAGGCAGCTGCCTAGAAGCCCTGATGGACCGGAGTGTAAACACTTTGGGATTCTGACCAGTCTGACGGCCTTTGCTGACACTGAATTCCTCAAGGGAATCCCTGAAGTGGCCTCAAGCTGGGTCCAGATGCTTAGCAGAGCAAATCATGGGTGCTTTCTGGTTTGGGCCTCAATTTTACTGACCAGGGCGCCTTACAGTGCTAATCGCTCATGCTTTTAAAACCTGTGCTTTGCATTCTTTTCCATTTAGGGCAAGTAGGGTAGGGCCTGAACTTGTTTACAAACTGACAGTTGTTTCCCTTGATTTGGAAATAATTGGTAGTTGGCACTCAGAGAGAGTTGGCATTTGGGGCCGAAATTAATGGCAATAACTACAAAAATAAAAAGTACTCTGACCTTGGCTTCTTAAGTTTGTTTGGAGTCCCCGTAGTGAGATTAGTCAGTTTCACATTTGGTGTTCACACATTTACTCCTTTAAAGTTACAATAGTGGCAAGGCACGGTGGCTCACGCTTGTAATCCCAGCACTTTGGGAGGCCAAAGTGGGCAGATCAGGAGTTGAGGTCGGGAGTTCAGACCAGCCTGGGCAACGTGATGAAACCCTGTCTCTACTAAAAATACAAAAATTAGCTGGGGATGGTGGCAGGTGCCTATAATCCCAGCTACTCAGGAGGCTGAGGTAGGAGAATCGCTTGAACCCAGGAGATGGAGGTTGCAGTGAGCCGAGATCCCATCACTGCTCTCCAGCCTGGGCGAGGGAGCAACACTCTGTCTCCAGAAAAAAAAAGTTACAATAGAGAAATGTTTCTTTTACTCAGACTGTTGATCGTTGGTTTTTAAAAAATTGTTCTTATAACCTTTTCTAAACAAATGTAGCCAATAATTAGTTTTATATAACTCTACCCTTAAAACATATCTTTATATTCCATTCGCAGAAAAAAAGAAATCTTTGGAAAGAAATTGGTCAAATATTTTACCAAATGCTGTTTTTTTCCTTCTTTCCTTTTTTTTTTTTGAGACAGAGTCTCGCTCTGTCGCCTAGGCTGGAGTGCGGTGGCGAGATCTAGGCTCACTGCAAGCTCCGACTCCTGGGTTCATGCCATTCTCCTGCCTCAGCCTCCTGAGTAGCTGGGACTACAGGTGCCCGCCACCACGCCCGGCTAATTTTTTGTATTTTTAGTAGAGACAGGGTTTCACCGTGTTAGCCAGGATGGTCTTGATCTCCCGACCTCATGATCCGCCCGCGTCAGCCTCCCAAAGTGCTGGCATTACAGGCATGAGCCACTGCGCTTGGCCTGTTTTTTTCTTTTTACTGTCACTGTTGACAACAAAAGTGAATCTTCTCTGGAAGTACAAGATATTGTTGACAAACGAAAGCCAGTTTTTCTAGGAGATTGAGTTCCTTCTTATGGAGGCCTTGTGCTTCAGGTAGTTGTTGGATGGCAGCCTCTCAGTTGGGACAGGTGTGTCTTCTGGCACTAAGATGAATCACTAGAGGTGGGGCAGCGTGCTTGGAAAGGATCCTGAAAGTAGGCTGGCTCCAGTGGGATGTGTGCCATGGCAAATCTGTAGTGCCTGGCAGGGTGGCTGATGACTGACATGGTGGATCAGAGCAAGATTTGAGGCTCACAGTTTCCACTGGGATCTTCTAGCTGAGCAATCTGAGAACCCAGTTAAACTTTTGTGTCTCAGTTTCCCTCATGTTGACTTTTTGTAATACTAAAATTACTTTTTTTTTTTTTTGCTAATACTGGTAAACACCAGTTATTATAACGGGCAGTAGTACCTACCACATCTAAATACTGTGGCTGGAGTCAGAGGATTTCTGGAGTTTGGTTTGTAATAATTGACTAAGATTGTTCATCGTATCAGTGTCATCTGGTGCCCAGGTACCGGTAATGCAGTTCCAGGACATTTAAGAACAGTGGTAAAGCACTGTCGTCTCTCTCCCGTGTATATGATTGTATAAGTGATCCTCATGAACAAATTTGAGACATTTAATTTGGGTGGCCTAAATGAGGATCATTAAAGAATGTGAATTCTCCCCCCACCCCCAACTTTATTCAGGTTTCTCTCATCAATTTCTTTTTTCTTTTCTTTTTTTTTTGAGATGGAGTCTCACTCTGTTACCCAGGCTGGAGTGTAGTGGTATGATCTTGGCTAACTGCAACCTCCGCCTCCCGGGTTCAAGGGATTCTCCTGACTCAGCCTCCCGAGTAGCTGGGATTACAGGTGCCTGCCACCATGCCTGGCTAAGTTTTGTATTTTTGGTAGAGACGGGGTTTCACCATGTCGACCAGGTTGGTTTT
>NW_016805318.1:0-1227 GCF_001698545.2 Rhinopithecus bieti
AATGCAAATAACAGTGTAACTCTGTGAGATAAATTCTCACATCACAAAGCAGTTTCTCAGAAAGCTTCTTTCCAGTTTTTATCTGAGATTATTTCCTCTTTCACCATAGGCTTAAGTGAAATCCAAAATATTCCTTTTCAGATTCTCCAAAAACAGTCCTACCAAACTGCTCCATGAAAAGAATTGTGTATCTCTGTGAGATGAATTCACAAATCACAAAGCAATTTCTCAGAAAGCTTCTCTCTAGTTTTTGTCTGAGGATATTTCCTTTTTCATTTTTGCCTCAATGCACTCGTGAACATCACTTTGCAGATTCCAGGAAAATAGTTTTAGCAAAATGCTCCATAAAAAAAGGTGTAAAACTGTGAGATGAATTCACAAATTGCAAAGCAGTTTCTCAGAAATCTTTCTTTTGGTTTATGCCTGAGGATATTTCCTTTGTCACCATAGGCTTCAATGCATTACCAAATATCCTATTGCAGATTCCAGGAAAACAGTGTTATAAAATCGTGCAATGAAAAGAACAGTGTATTTCTGTAAGGTGAATTCAAACATCACAAAACTGTTTTGCAGAAAGTTTCCTTCTAGTTTTTATCTGAGAATATTTCCTTTTTCACCATAGGCCTCAATTCACTCTGGAATATCCCATTGCAGATTACATGAAAACAGTGTTTGCAAGCTGCTCCATGAAAAAAAGGTGTAACTCTGTGAGATAAACTCACACATCACCAAGAAGTATCTCAGAAAACTACTTTCTAGTTTTTATCTGAGGCTATTTCCTTTGTCACTGTAGGCTTTAATGTGACCCAAAATAACCCTTCTCAGATTGCCGAAAAACACTGCTACCAAACTAAACCATGAAAAGATTCGTGTAACTCTGTGAGAGGAATTAAATATCACAAAGTATTTTCTCATAAATCTTCCTTCTGGTTTTTATATGAGGATATTGCCTTTGTCACCATACACTCCAATGCGCTCCAAAATATCTCATTGCAGATTCCAAGAAAACAGTTTGAGAAAACTGCCCAATGAAAAGGACAGTGTACCTCTGTGAGATGAATTCACACATTACAAATAAATTTCTCAGAAAGCTTATTTTTGGTTTTTATTGAGGATATTTCCTTTGTCACCATAGCCTTCAATGCAATATGAAATATCCTATTGCAGATTCCACGAAAACAGTGTTAGCAAACTGCTCAGTGAAAATAAAAATGTAACTCTGTGAGA
>NW_016805319.1:0-226 GCF_001698545.2 Rhinopithecus bieti
GTGTGTGTGTCTCACCTCTCCGTGTGTGTGTGTGTGTGTGTGTGTGTGTGTGTGTGTGTCTCACCTCTCCGTGTGTGTGTGTGTGTGTGTGTGTGTGTGTGTGTCTCTCCTCTCTGTGTGTGTGTGTGTGTGTGTGTGTCTCTCCTCTCCGTGTGTGTGTGTGTGTGTGTGTGTGTGTGTCTCACCTCTCCGTGTGTGTGTGTGTGTGTGTGTGTGTGTGTCTCAC
>NW_016805320.1:0-651 GCF_001698545.2 Rhinopithecus bieti
GCCTGGCCAATTCGTTTACTTCTTCATCACTAACTTTTCCCCCCGAATATCCCCCAAAGAATAAATATTCAAATTACATACATCTGACAAAGAGCTCCTTGCAGAATAGTGGAAGAATTCCTACAAATCAAAAAAAAAAAAAAAAAAAAAAAAAAAAAAAAAAAAATCCCAATTTAAAAATGGAAACACACAGGAACAGACACTTCACAAAAGAGGACACGCGAGCGGCCCGCAGGCACAGGAAAGGTGCTTACCAGGAATCCAAGCCTTGGGGCCAAGCCGATCCACACCCACCCTGCCGGTGCTGGCAAGGATGTGGGCTGCCGGTAGGAATGCAAAGTGATACACCTGCGGTGGGAAAAAATAAAAGCATATCTACTTATGACCCAGAATTCCACTCCTAAAAATTTAACTTAAAAATGGAATTATAAGTCACGGAAGGACTTGGATAGTCAACAGCCCTGAACCAGATGGAACCCGAATGTCCACAAACAGCAGAATGGATGAATCAATTGTAGGATGATCACGTATAAGGGAAGACTCCGCAGCAATGGAAATGAACCAACGGCAACGACACGGAACGGACGTAATAAAGGGCATCCAACGGGGAAAGGAAGAAGTAAAAAGTCATTGTTCTTGCGGATGACACGA
>NW_016805321.1:0-1861 GCF_001698545.2 Rhinopithecus bieti
CGCGCCCGGTTTAAAGTGAGTCTCTTATAGTCCTTTTACATTTAAAGTAAATTGGTAGGTGAGGACTTACTATTGCCATCTTCTTATTTCTGTTTGCTTGTTTTGCAGTTATTTTGTTCTTCTCTTCCTTTCTTTCTCTCTTCTTTTGTTATATGGTGATTTTTTTTTTGTTTTGGTAGTGATTTACTTGGATTCTTTTCTTTTTATCTTTTGTGCATCTATTTTTTTTTTTTTTTTTTTTTTTGTGGTTACCTCAAAGCTAGAATCAAATATCTTGTAGCTACATCTGCATATTTTATGTTTGTAACAATTTAACTTTAATTACATACAAAAACTATACACTTTTGCCCCTGCCACATACATATATATTTTTGTTCTTGTAGCCAGAGTTTATTTCTTTTATATTATGTATCCATTAACAGGTATTTGTGGTTATAGTTATTACTTTTTCTTTTTTTTTTTGAGGCAGAATCTTGTTCTCTCACCCAGGCTGGAGTGCAGTGACATGATCTTGGCTCACTGCAACCTTTGCCTCCCAGGTTCAAGTGATTCTTGTGCCCCAGCCACTTGAGTAGCTGGGATTACAGACATGTGCCACCAAATCCGGCTAATTTTTGTAGTTTTAGTAGAGATGGTGTTTCACCATGTTGGCCAGGCTTGCCTTGAACTCCTGGCCTCAAGTGATCTACCCACCTCAGCCTCCTAAAATGCTGGGATTTTAGGCATTAGCCACCATATCTGACCCTGGTTTTATTTATTCTAAATATTTTTGTCTTTTAACTTTGATATTAGGGTTAAAAGTAATTTATGCAATGCCATTACATTGATACTTTATTCTGTATTTGTCTATGTATTTACCTGAAGTCAATGCCTGGCTTCAAAGCTTCAAAGAACAGGCTGACTCTCTTGTTAGGGGGCCAATGCAGCTCATGACTTTAAGGTGAAGCTCATTTACCATTCTGAAAATCCCAGGGCCCTTAAGAGTTATGCTAAATCCACTCTCCCTGTGCTCTATAAATGGAACAATAAATCCTGGATGACAGTACATCTGTTTACAGCATGGTTTACTGAATATATAGACAGTGAGATATGTTGTTTCATATGCTTTAATGTGGCTGTTTAGCATGTTTTCATTTCAATTTTAAATAACTCTCTTAAACATTTCTTGCAAGACAGATCTAGTGGTGACAAACTCTCTCAATTTTTGTTTGTCTGAAAAAAATTTTATCTCTCTTTCGTTTTTAAGGAAGTTTTGCTAGGTGTAATATTCTTGGTTGACAATTTCTTCTCTCACAGTACTTTAAATATATCATCTCACTCTTTCCTGGCCTGCAAGGTTTCTGCTGAGAAATCCTCAGCATGTGATTCTCCTGCCCCAGCCTCCCGAGTAGCTGGGACTACAGGCATGCACCACCATGCCCAGCTAATTTTTGTATTTTTAGTAGAGACGAGGGTTTGCCATGTTGGCCAGGCTTGTCTTGAACTTCTGACCTCGGGTGATCTGCCCTCCTCAACCTCCCGAAGTGGAAGGTTACAGGCGTGAGCCACGGCAATGTTGTGTATGTTCTGATTGCTCTACCAACCAGCCACTCATTCATCTCTCTCTCTTCCCTTGGGCTTTCCTATTCCCTGAGACACAGCAATATAGAAATTAGGTCAGTTAATAACCTTACGATGGACTCTATGTGTTCAAGTGAAAGAAAAATTGCATGTCTCTCACTTTAAATGAAAACCTAGAAGTGATTAAGCCTAGTGAGGAAAGCATGTTAAAAGTCAAGACAGGCCAAAAGCTAGACCTGTGGTGCCAAACAGCAAGCTGTGAATGGAAAGGAAAAGCTTTTTTTTTTTTTTTTTTTTTTTT
>NW_016805322.1:0-1378 GCF_001698545.2 Rhinopithecus bieti
ATGACTTAACCACGAGTGTATGAGGTATTTTCAAAGAGGTGGTAAGCGGTTTTTACAAAATCTAGAATCTTCAAAGGTAGCTTAGAGAAAGGAATATTTAAGTCAGGAAACTAGAAGTTGTTCATGGAAGGGAAGAAAATCAGCAAATGTTAAAAGTCACACAGATATTAACCAGAAAGTACTCATTCCCTAAGCCAGGATTGAACCCAGGCTGCCATTGTAAAGTAGTTGAGACCAAAAGAAAGTACTGCCATGTGGTTACAATCTTAAATTGGAAAACATATAAAACAAGATGAAGACCTCATCCAATTATTTTTTAGAGACCTGTAGCAAATTTTTTTACTGAACAGATTGCCAAACTGGCTTGAACAGTGGGCTTATGAGGTTCTAGACCCACATTTTATCCTAAGGTACACCTCTTGCTGATAGAAAGATACAGAATGACAACTTCTTAGCCCAAAGTACAACAGATTTGCTACAGCTTAAGACTAGCCTCACAAATTCTTTTCCAGTAGCAAAACTTTGCAGAGGATATAAACAGTGATTTTTTGCCATTAATTCCATTAGTTTGCACAGAGAGAGAGAAAAGCTGGAAGTCTGACAGGTAAAAAAGAAACAAACAAACAAAACCTTTTCCCTTTTGCCAACATTTCAGGCTTCTGGGTCCCCCATCCTTAAGCTATAGAGACCTTTTGAGCCAGGAGTCTTGTAAAGGGGGAGCAGACAAGGAGGTTATCTACACACTGTAAAACTTGTCCTTCTTCAAGAGATTACTTGGCTGAGCACAAAATCCCAGCTCTTTGGGAGGCTGAGGGGGGTGGATCATGAGGTCAGGAGATCGAGACCATCCTGGATGACATGGTGAAACCCCGTCTCCACTAAAATACAAAAAATTAGCCAGTGATGGTGGTGTGGACCTGTAGTCCCAGCTACTTGGAAGGCTGAGGCAGGGAAATTGCTTGAACTCAGGAGGCAAAGGTTGCAGTGAGCTGAGATTGTGCCACTGCACTCCAGCCTGGCAACAGAGCAAAACTCTGTCTCAAAAAGAAAAAAAAAGAGACTGTTCAGTTAGAATTATAATTTCTTCCCAGTTCATTTTTTTATGCCAAGCAGTGTAAGGTTTGGGCAAATTAAACTTTTCCAAGAGGTGAATGTCTTGTGATTACTCATCTGTAGAGAGGGGAGAGAGGAGGAAATAGGAAAAAAAAAAAAAGCATATTATTTTTATTTTTCAAAAGAGTCTCAGTCATTCAGGATGCATTCACTGACTGATGATGATTGGTTACCCATCTGAAAATAGGAAAAAAATGAGTCCTTCAATTCCTTTCTCTTCCTTGTGAATAGCCAGGACACCTGAGGAAGAGAAAAAAAAAAAAAA
>NW_016805322.1:4168-8825 GCF_001698545.2 Rhinopithecus bieti
AGAGAGAGAAAGAAAGAAATTAAAGAAAAGAGATTTATATTGCTCACTGTTCTGTAGGCTAGGAAGTTCAAGAAGCATGGCTCCAGCATCTTCCTGGCTTCTTTTGAGGGCATCATACTACTTCAACTCATGATGGAAAGGAGAAGAGAAGTAGGCATGTGCAAAGAGATCACATAGGAAAGGAGGAAGTAAGAGAGAAAAGCTGAGGAAGCCAGACTCCTTTTAACCATCTGCTTTTGTGGGAACTATTTTACTCCAGCAAGAGACAGAATCTACTCATTCTCAAGAGAGGACATTAATCTATTTATGAGGGGTGTGTTCTTATGACCTAAACACCTTTCACTAGGCCTAACCTTCAAACGCCACCAAAAGGGGATCAAATTTCAACACGAATTTTGATGGGTATGAAACATAATTCAACACATAGTACCATTGTGGATAAAACTGTAACCAGAAATGCTAACGGACTTTATTACATTAAGAATTCTATGATCAAACAAAGGACCTGTCCTTGATAGACATCTATTGTTTACATTCTTTCTTTTAGTTTAACTCTGTGTTACTCAGAGAATATCCTAGGCAACACAACACAGTATGTGATTGTTCGTCTTTGTTTTTTCACTCTACTTTCAGAGCACTATTAACTTTTTAATGAACTCCTTCACTAGAGTGTCATGGTCCTGGTATGAAAAAAAGAACCAAATATGCCTAAATCAATGAAGCCTTATTATATTATGTAGCATCTCTTCATCTCTCCTCAGTGTATGTGCTATATGTAAATATCTCATATACTGATGGCAATGCTTAACTGAATAATATTTTCAAGTAATATCATTTTAGGTCTTATAATAAAAATGCAATTTAATATGCTGGTATTATTAGACTAGTAGGTTAAGAAGATGCCATAGACATAATGAATCGGGATTTCAACCACATTTTGAAAAGAAACCTTACATGGTATCTTGGCATAAAATTCTGGCCTTCATAGTGTTTTAAAAATAGTAGTTGTTCAATAATGTTTTATTGCATAGAAATTGAATGAAATTACAATGTGGAGAAGCATGAAGTTAGAGAGAGGTGAGTTAGAAAACTTCCAAATATACATGAAGAGTACTGGTTAAATAGATGAAATTTATATCTGAAGAGTCTTTATTGGGGAGCTATATATCTCATTTATTGGACTTAATGATTTCCATTTTTTATCAACAAATTTAATTAAGACAAAGAACATAAATAAGTTTATCAGATTTGTGGAAGACGTAGCCTGGCAAAATACCTAATACAGAATCAGGATTCAATGAGAACAATCTGAGAGGCTGTAATGATTAGTAAAAACTACAGTGATGGATTCTACTAAGTCATAAAAAATTAACTACAAATGTGTAAGAGTAAAACTTCCTAAGATCTGCTCCTGTAAAACAGATATTTTCATTGACTCAGGTTCACTGTAGGAAATGTGGTATTATTGCTACAAAAATAGTGAAATCTCAGTCTGCATTCACATAAGTGTAAGGTTCACAGTAAAATATTTTATCTTCTTCCATTGGCCAGACTATACTGTGAAAGTTATTTTTTAGTTGAGGAGAATGCCTTTTTAGAGTAACATGGATAAAATAGTCTTTTGAGAGGACAGGGACATAGAAAATAAAAGGTCTGGAAATGATACAGAAAGCATGATAGAGGAAACTGGGAATTTTGCACAGAGAAAGGAGATTTATTGTTATGTCCACATATATGAAGAACTCTCAGGCTCTTAAATATAGATGCTGTCAATTCACTTTTCTTTCATTTGTTCATTCAACAAATATGTGAATGCTCTTCATATCCCAGACTCTGTTCTAAGCTCTGTAGATACAGAATTGAACAAGTCAGTGTTCCTGATGCATGGAATTTACTTTCTAATTTATTTCATCCTTTGCACTTGTCCCATTCTGTGCATTAGATTTAGTTAATTCCATCCATTCTTGTGGCTTTGTTTTATCTACTTTCTATCAGCAATTATGTTGATACCCACTACCGCTCTATCTTTAGGCACACATCTCCCCTGTAACTTGACTTAGACTTATTCATTTAAGAATAATTTATCTGTTTTCGGCACTGTTCTATGTACTGTAGACACTGACGAATAAGACAGACACATTACTTGTATTCTCATGGATTCTACAGTGTAGTTGGAGAGGCATAAATTAAATATTCAGAAAAACAACTACACTTTAAAATTTATGAGTTTTAGGAATGAAAACTAGAGAATGTTATGAGAGTATATAAATGGGAAAGGGGAGTTAACCTCTCTGAGCAAAAATCTTTAAGGTAAGACTTGAAATATAATTAACAACCAGATAGATTAAGGAATGAATGCTCAGAGTGAGGAAACAGTGTATGTGAAGATACTGAGATGCTGTATTTGTCCTTTCTTGCATTGCTCAAAAGACATAACTGAGACTGAGTAATTTATAAAGAAAAAATGTTTAATTGGCTCATGGTTCTGCAGGCTGTACAGGAAGCATCGTGGTGTCTGCTTTTGAGAAAGCCTCAGGAAGCTTCAAATCATGGCACAAGGCAAAGGGGGAGCAAGAGCCTTACATGTTGAAAGCAGGGGGAAGAGGGAGAGTGGGGAGGTGCTACACACTTTTGAACAGTCAGATCTTATGATAACTCACTCACTGTCATGAGGACAGTACCAAGGGGATGATACTAAACCATTCATAAAAAATACATCATTATCATCCATTCACCTCCCACCAGGCTCTGCCTCCAACATTGGACATTACAATTCAACATGAGATTTGGTGGAGACACAGATCCAAACCATATCAGATGCTGTCTTCTACTGGTTTCCTTACTGATGTCTCATAGACAGGTCAAATTTAACATGCTGAAAACGGAATTATTTTTTTTTCTCCCACACAGTACCTTCTCTTGTAGTCATCCTCAAGTGCTTCCTCTTTCTCATACCTTACATCCAGTCTATTCAGTCCCCTCTGTCCTTGCTTATGCTTTATCTCAGTTCTTCCCCTTCTTTGCAATCTCCATTGCATCAATCTCAGTGCACAGGCTTATCACATTTCAGCTAGGTTCTTGAAACACTCTTGGTTTTGTTACTGAATAATTTTACTGTCTTACCTTCCTCCTTACCAGAGAAAGAATTAAAATGTTCAAAAGGAATATCTTTTCTGCTGACTAAGATTTTTCACTAGCTCTATATCACCCATAGAATAAAACAGAACACCCTGAGTAGAGTACCTAAAGCCTTCCATGATCTTCTGTGTTTACCTCTCTAGCTTCATCTCTCATTACTCCTTCCCTTACACCCCTAGATACAGTCACTGTCCAAGGAAATACTTGGAACTTCCTATTACAACATATTTTATTCTTAAATGCCTTCTAACATTTCATTCCTTCCTTTTCTTTTTGCATTTTTCTTTTTTTTCTTTTTTCCTTTGTTTATTTTCTTTTTTTTTTATTATTATACTTTAAGTTCTAAGGTACATGTGCATGACGTGCAGGTTTGTTACATATGTATACTTGTGCATTTTTCTATTGCTTAGGATAATAGCAAGTCTTCAGCAAATGTTGGAAAGCAGGGATATGGGAATAAAAAAGGGATAGAAGGAAGGAAGAGTGTAATGAAGAAGAAAAGGAAGGAGAAGGAAAGAAGGAAGGAAGAAAGGATGAAGAAGAAACAAAGGAAAAAAGGAGAAATGAAACAAAAGGAAACAAATTAAGGATGGTTTAAAATGAATATTTAATGATAGGTTCATAATAGGTTGTTAATAGGAAAAAATAGTAGTTAGCATATAATGTGTTGAAGTTCTTATTACACAGTACAGGAAAGAAATGTATCTTTTGGCAATGTTAGAGAATTAATGCAGAGATTTTTGGTGTAATCCAGTGTGTCATTCTGTATATTTTACCAATTATTTGGATTTACATAGTGTTTTGTGAGAAAACAAGCAACAATAATAATTTTAGTTCATATCTTCTTATAACTGCACTCCAAATTCAAAAGGGCAATTGTGTATTGTCTGTGTTTCAAAGACAAACAAACTGAGAAACAGAGGGCAAGTGAGTTTTTCCAAGGTCACACAGCTATGTGGCATCAAAGGTAGAACAAAACACCAGATTCTTGTATTCAAGCACTGCGTTTTTTTTGTTGTTGTTGTTCTCACCAGATCTTTGTGTTAAAATGGTCTGTTATCTTAAACATCTGTTTTTTTTTTCTGAGTTACTGTAGAAGTTTTTCTAATTCAATGGTTGTTTTAACGTGATTTCAAGATGAGTCTAGCAATCACTTGAAAGGTCAAAATCTGGAAATTCAATGCAAAGGAAATAACATATTTTCTTAGTGACAGATGTTTCAGCTGTAGAAAGGGTGAAGTAATGGAGAAAAGACAAATGAAGCAATTGATTTTCATTTTAGTAAGCATTTATATAATCTCTTAGCATATACAACTTAGTAAATAACTATTTCTATTAACTTATGATAACCCTTTACTCTTAATGACCATTTGAGGTTACATTTGTAAATAGTTGGACTTCCTCTCAATGCATAAAGTTTAGTAAAGGAGAAATCCCACGCTATGTTTGTTATTTTTTAACCAGTTAAGAGGAGAGGAATTATTTTCCAAAATAAATGAAGACTTAGCATATATATTAT
>NW_016805322.1:10849-13025 GCF_001698545.2 Rhinopithecus bieti
GATATTTATTTTATGAGTGGCCCAAAAGGAGGTTTTTTTTTATTGGGGTAAGCTGTTAGATGTGTTAACTAGAAGCAGACATTCCTATGTGTTTTGTTTAGGGAACAAGTTTATCTTTTTCTGGTGGTCCTGAACAGGAAGTGGGGGCAAAATTTAGGAAAACTGGCAGTCACTAATCAAGTATTCAACATTCTGGGATGATTGTTGCAGAGGTTGTGGTTTGGTTTTCCAGGCTGGTTGCTGCAGAAGTTGCGGATTAGTGTTCTATTGTCATATATGGTCTGACCATTGATTATCTGTATATTCAGTTTCTCATATACCAGTCCCTCAAGTGCTGGATGTAGCTGGTGATGGGAATATGAGCTTAAAATTTGCTCACTGACACTGCTACATTAGTGTATGAAACTCTGAGAGGTCAAAAAATCATCAATTTGAACCTGGTTTTCTGAGTATTTATGCAGGTATATATGTCAACATAGAAGGATAGAACACATTGTATTTAATAATTAATATTTTGGTATTGTTATGCATTTTAAATATTTATACATATATTATATGGGTTTTTATTCTTACCTTTGCTTTTGGCCTCACAAATATTAGACGTAAACCTAGCAAATTTACTAGTTGACTGAATTGCACTTGCTACATTTGTAGGTTTCTGATTTACATGAATTCTGGCACTTAATGCAATCTACAGCGGGTATTGATAAAGGAATGGTTGAAGGTGCTGGTTCAAAAGCTTGAGGCACATCTTTCCAATAACTGACAAATATAGCATATCTGTGGATAGTTGGGAAACCACAGCTATAAACTAACAATCCAGTTAAGGACAAACTTGACACCATTATTATTCAATTCATTGTTCCAATAGCATGAATGCATTCATTTTATTAATTTAATTTTTATTAGGGATTGTAAGAGTAATGGATATAGTTTGGATGTTTGTCCTCTCCAGATCTTATGTTGAAATGTATTCCCCATTGCTGGAGGTGGGACCTGGTGGAAGGTGTTTGGGCCATAGGGGCGGATTCACCATGTATGTTTTGTGCTCTCCCAGAGGTAAGTTAATACAAGAGCTGGTTGTTTAAAAAAATCTTGGACCTGTTCTCTCTCTTGCTCCCTCCCTTGCCGTATATGTCTGCTCCCTCTTCGCCTTCTTCCGTAAGTGGAAGTTTCCTGATGCCTTCACCAGAAGCAGATTCCAGCACTATGTGTCTTATATAGCCTGCAGAACCATGAGCCAAATAAATCTCTTTTCTTTATAAATTGCCCAGCCTCAGGTATTCCTTTATAGCAATACAAAGCAGACTAATACACTAATCATATCATTTTCTTTTCTGGAAAACACCTGCTTGGTTCCATATACCTGCAAGATGAAGTCAATCTCCTGGACATTCAAAGACTGTCATTATTTGACCCCAGTTCACCTTGTACAATTCATCTGGGTCCACGTGTTTTCTGTGCATGCAACAGGCAAGATATACTAAATATCTCACTATTTTTCTGGTATTCTTGGTCCGTCACAACTCTTGACTGGGTGTGTGGTGCACTCCCTCTTTCAAAGTCTTGTTTGTCACTCTGCATGACAAACTACCTTTCATTCATCTTTGGTTTCTTACTGTTAGTCTGTAAACCAGCACACGTTTTCTCTTTGCTGTGAAAGAAAAAAAAATGAAAAAAATGAACCAAAAGCTCCCTAATCTAAGCAAAATGCTTATTTGTGAAAGTTTCTTGTTCCCCAAAGGCAGCATGAGCCAATTCTTCTAATGTGCTTCTATAACAATCTGTTCTGTCACAGCATTTAAACACCACTTTTGTAGTCACCTGCCAATATGCCAGCATTTCAACTTTATTCTAAACCCTGAAAATGTGGAAAATTGACTTTATTGATTTAACTCTCCTAAAACATAGTAGACATTAGGTAAGTATTTGATAAATTAAATAAAAATAAAAGGTGAGTTACAATTCATTTAGTTTTGTGTCATACCTGTGACATGACACCAGGGAAAATTTTTCAGAAAATGATTATACTAATTCTATATGACCATCAATAGATCAATCTCAAGATTACAGGAATGCAAGAATCCTCCCTTATTGACATAAGACAAATTTATTATCTGTAGGTATATTAAAAGCCCAAGAAAAATGTCATAACGTGTTTTAAATATTTTAAAAC
>NW_016805322.1:16775-18670 GCF_001698545.2 Rhinopithecus bieti
TTTTGGAACATGGTTTGAAACTTGGCTTTTCTACTAGCTGGAGGGAAAAGTTATGCCTGTTACTTAAGCTAACTAAGCCTCAGTTTTCTCATATGTATGTTTGTTGAGATAATTTAATAAAATAATGTAGATTAAAGCTCTGGAAGAACAGGACATTTCATCTGCTTCTTTCATTACTCTGTCCTTCGTTGTCTGATTAGTGGCTAGTACATAATAGGCATTTTAAATATTCATAAATATCTGTAGAATGCCTGACATTTAGAAGGTGCTCAATAATGTTAGCTATCAATGAACTATCAATGAACAAACTATCAATGAACATCTATTGACAAAACTGTGTAATGAATTTATACATATATCCCAACTAAAATATTTGCTGTTGATAACAAACACATTATTCTTGGGCTATTAAGGCATAAACACAAATTTAAATTATGAATATAATATTAGGGTGGCATCAACCTATTAAAAACCTATTTAAACTTCTATCCTTCACTGCTTAACTGTGTAACAATTTTTATATTTACTGCCAATTGGGTAGGGTGAAATTTTATTTTATTGGAAATTAAATTAAATTATTCAAGCATCAAGGGTTTGGGGAAGTACAAGTGGGCTGACTTGCATGCTATCAGATTTGGTGACTATGCTATGTTCTCTCCATCCATGGCTTTTGGATACATGAAACTATATTATCAGTTGATTTAAATCACCACATGCAGAGTTTATTTTCATAGCATGGACATGAAGATGGTACTGTCATAAGATGGTACTGCTATAGTCGACTGATCCACCTCAAGCCTCTTGGTACAATCATTATTCATACATACCAATTCAACCACTGACATCAGTAATTTTATCTATTCAGAAAGCACAGCAAAGTGTGGCTTCTGCTTCACAAGTAGAGTTACTTTTGAACTATCTAGTAAGGATTACACAGAAAAGTATGTGCCTTGGCAACATTGCTTAATCCATGAATCAATTTGACTAATTGAGTTGTATAGTAATACTATTCTCATTTTGTTGAAGATATTAGTAATATCAAATTGATAAACAATTTCCCTGAGAAGTCATAGTGTTTCCCTCCTTTGCTTTCTCATCTCCCTCTAATTCCAAATATATTTCACTTCTCAACAGGCCAACTGAAAAAACTGGTGTGCATGCATGTGTGTGTGTGTATGTGTGTGTGTGTGCATGCTCAGGTGTTTCACTGTGGACAGGCCTATGCAAACCTACCTGAAAGACTGAGGAAGTTGAGAGACTGAAGAAAGAGTCTGACAAACACAGTTTCATAGAAAGAAACACGTAATAGGGACTTATGAACAGAAGCCATGTCTATGTCTTGGGCAACAGCAAGACAAGATGGTAGGTTCCCACACAATTAGCCCTCAGATCCAGAGCTTATACAGCATTTGGGAGGGTGGTTCAGAAGGGATGTGTAGGATAATTGAATTATTATAACATTAAAGTTGTTTGACCTAAGTGCAGGATTTATGGTAAATATCTGCTGTTATGCAGGGTACAATAAATAAACTGGAAATTTTAGAGGCCTTCCTAGAACTGGGGTCAATCAGAAACCAACATGGCAGATCAGCTTTCAGAATGGAATTACAGTAGCTTCCACAGCAGGCATAAAGGTGTTTGTGTGTGTGTTTTAGATCTTCCATAAGTCTGGACAAGCAATGTAGAAATGGATATAATTGGCAGCTATAATAAACAGCAATTTTGCAACTTTTAATTATATCCTTGTACCTCCTCATTTGTGACAATAAAACGTTTCTATGTGAAATATTCCCTTTAACCTGAAAAAGTAAAAATATTGAGAGTATTGGGCTGCTTGGCTCTTTCAGGATAGATAGCTATCAGCATTTTAATCTCTATAGTTGATTTAAAAATAT
>NW_016805322.1:22452-26601 GCF_001698545.2 Rhinopithecus bieti
TTTTTTTTATTTTTTTTGGTCTTTTTTTTTTTTTTTTTTTTTTTTTTTTTTTTGAGATGGAGTCTCGCTCTGTTGCCAAGGCTGGAGTGCAGTGGGGCCATCTCAGCTCGCTGCAAGCTCTGCCTCCCGGGTTCATGCCATTCTTGTGCCTCAGCCTCCCGAGTAGGTGGGACTACAGGTGCCCACAACCACGCCCAGCTAAGTTTTGTATTTTAGTAGAGATGGAGTTTCACCGTGTTAGCCAGGATGGTCTCGATCTCCTGACCTCGTGATCCGCCCGCCTTGGCCTCCCAACGTGCTGGGATTACAGGCATGAGCCACTAGGCCTGGCTTATGTGTCTTCTTTTAAGAAATGTCTAATCAGGTTCCTTGTTGATTTTAATTGGATTATTAGCTGCTTTTTTTTGCTATTGCATTGTGTAATTTTTTACTTAATTTGGATATTAACACCTTATAAGATATATGGTCTGCAAATTTTTTTTTTTCCATTTTAGATTGCTTTTCACTTTGTTAATTGTTTCCTTTGCTGTGCAGAAGCTTTCTAATTTGATATAATCCTGCCGTCTATTTTTGCTTTTGTTGCCTGTGCTTTTGGTGTTACATCCCAAAGACTATCACCAATAACAATGCCAAAGAGCTTTTTTTTCTTGTATTTTCTTCTAGGAGTTTTATAGCTTCTGACCTTATATTAATATCTTTAGTCCATTTCTAGTTAATTTTTGTATATGGTATAAAACAATCATCCAATTTTATTATTTAAATGTGAATATCCAGTTTTCCCAGCATCATTTATTGAAGATACTGTCCTTTCTCTACTGTATATATTTGGCACTCTTTTCAAAGATCAGCTGACTATTTATGCATGTGTTTATTTAGCTCTCTTCCATTTCGTTTGTCTATGCATCTCTCTTTATATAAGTACCATATTGTTTTGATTACTGTGGCTTTGTAATATGGCTTGAAATCAGGTATTGTGAGACTTTTAATTTTGTTCTTTCTTCACAAAATTGGTTTGGCTATTCAATGTTTTTGTGGTTCCATATTAATTTTAGTTTTTTTTTTATATTTCTGTGAAATTGTCTGTTTGCAGATGACATTATCTTATGTAGAAAAAACCCTAAAGACTCCATCAAACCACTGTTAAAATGAACAAACAAATTCGGTAAATTTGCAAGATAAAATATCAACTAACATAGTGCATTTTAATACACTAATAGCAAACTGATAAAATTAAGAAATTGATTACATTTAAAATAGCATAAAAAATAAAATACTTAGGAATAAACTTACCAAAGAAGCTGAAAGTTATGTACACTAGAAACTATAAGAAAATAAAGGAAATTTAAAAGGACACAAACAGTTGGAAATTGTGTTCATTGGTTGGAAGAGTTAATATTGTTAAAATGTCCATACTACCCAAAGCAATCTACATGTTCAATGCAATCCCTGTAAAATTCCCATGTTGCTTTCCATGGATATGGACAGAAACAATTCTAAAATTGATATAGACTACTGAAGCTTTAGAGTAACCCTTGATGTAAGGTAGAGTCAGTAATCTCACTTTGTTCATTTTCTGTAGCACTTGCAATAAAATACTTTTCTTCATTTCTGTGATTGATAATTTTCTTTCTTTCTCTCTCTCTCTTTCTCTCTGTCTTTATCATTGCTTTCCAGCATGTTTTTCTTTTATATGGTAAGCATTTAAATAAAACAATTTTCTGTTCACTCCTCTAGCAACGTCTCACAAAGTTTGACATGTTAGATTTCAAAGCAATTTAAATATCTTTTAATTTCTCTTATTTTCTAATGAAGTTTTTATAAGCAATTTCCTCAATTTTTAAATATTATTGTTGGATTCCAACTTAATCTTTTTGTATAGATAGAAATAATATTTATATTCTCAATACTTTACAACTTATATACATTTTTTTAATGATCTAGCGTATGGCCTAGCTTAGTAAATGTTTCGTGTGTACTTAGAGTGTCTGTTTTTCAGGTGTAAGTTAAAGTTTTATGTATATGTCAGTAAGGTAAATTAGGTTAATATTATTGTTAAGATGCTCTGTATATTTACAGATGATATTTTGCTTTCTCAGTTACTTTTGATTATTTTGTGGTTTTATGTATTTCTATATCTAATTCTGACAATTTTGCTCCATGTAATTTGAAATTCAGCTATTATATGAATAACCATTTAGGATTTTTATGTTTTCTTTATGAATTCATACTATTATTACAAAAAAACTATTATTCTCTAATAATACATTTAGTCTTGAAATCTTTTTCTTATGTAAATATAACCATGCCTATATTATTTCACTAAAGTATTACATGGCATATTTTTTCACTATGTTAATTTTATACCTATTTATATTTTACATTTAAAGTATATTTATTTAAAGTTGCATATAATGCTTTTTTTTCTAGTTCATATTTTTTATTTTAATTGAAGTGTAGTGGATTTATATTTAATGTAAATTATATAGTTATGTTTATCTCTTCCTGTATTAGGGTTCTCTAGAGGGATAGAACTAATAGGATAGATGTACACATAAAGGGAAGTTTATTAAGGAGTATTGACTCACACAATCACAGCAGGAAGTCCTACAATAGGCCCTCTGCAAGTTGAAGAGCAAGGAAGCGAGTGGTGGATCAGTCCGAGTCCCAAAACCTCAAAAGTAGGGAAGCTGACAGTGCAGCCTTCAATCTATGGCCAAAGGCCTGAGAGGCCTGGCGAACCAGTGGTGTAAGGCCAAGAGTCCAAAAGCTGAAGAACTTTGAGTTCAGTGTTCAAGGGCAGAAAGCATCCAGCACGGGAGAACAATAAAGGCCAGAAGACTCAGCAAGTCTGCTCTTCCATCTTCCCTTGCTTGCTTTATTCTAGCCGCACTAGCAGCTGATTAGATGATAGCCACCCAGACTGAGGGTGGTCTGCCTCTCTCAGTTCACTGACTGAAGTGCTCATCTCCTTTGGCCACACCCTCACAGATACATCCAAGTACAATACTTTGCATCCTTCAGTCCAATGAAGTTGACAGTATTAACCATTAACTTCCCTCTTACTATTTTTAAAATATTCATCATATCTAAACTTTGTGCTTTTTATTTGTCTTTTCTTATCTTCCTTTGTGTTGGATATTTTTAGCATTCCATTTTCTCTCTTCTATGGCCTTTTATTTATATGTTTGTTTGTTTATGTATTTTTTGAGATGGAGTTTCGCTCTTGTTGCCAGGCTGGAGTGCAATGGCATGATCTCAGCTCACTGCAACCTCTGCCTCTGGAGTTCAAGCGATTCTCCTGGACCTTTTGTTACTTTTTTGTTGCTCTATGGATTTATTTCTATCATAAAATGTCATTATTTTTTATCCTGTTTCCTCTACATGTAATGGCCTTACTTTATCAGGTTCATTTAAATATTTTATCTTTATTTTTCATTATCAATAGTTTGTGATTGGCCAAGCTGTAGCTTTTTCTTCTTCTTTCTTTGTAGCCCTTCTTGATGTCCAGTGAATTAGATTTCTGTATTGAAGTTTTTCATCTATTTTTGAAAAAAAAGTCAGCTTTTTTATAAAAAAATATTTTCTGCTTTATTCTCTCTCCTCTCATTGGGACTTTAGTTACACATAAATTAGAATTCTTGACATTGTCCCACGGGTCATTTATGTTATTTTTAATTTTTTTTTTTTTCTGTTCTTCAGGTTGGATGATTTCCATTGTCCTATCTCCATTCACTTATCCTTTCTTTTACAGTACACAATTTCCTGTTATGCTTTTTCAGTATATTTTTTGATTCCTGATACAAAATTTTTCAGTTCTAAGATTTTCAGTTGGTTCTTTTTTAGAGGTTTTATCCCTAAAATTCCCATTTGTTTTCTCATTATATCTATCTCCTTTTTTGTAAATTATTTAACATGTTTATAATTGTTATTATTAAAGGAATTATTTGATTAGTCCAACATTTGGCCAAATATGAATATATTTCTATAGACTATTTTTTCTTCTTGGTTATGGGTCATATGTGCTTATTTCTTTGAATGACTAGCATTTTTTTATCGTATCCTGAATATTTGCAATGATGTATTAAAGAAACTCTCGACTTTCTTTATTCCCAAGAAAAGTTGTGAGTTTGCATTTTACACAGAGTTAAA
>NW_016805322.1:28902-32693 GCF_001698545.2 Rhinopithecus bieti
TTGAAAACTGGCACGAGACAAGAATGCCTTCTCTCACCACTCCTATTTAACATCGTATTGGAAGTTCTAGTCAGGGCAGTTAAGCAAGAGAAAGACATAGGAGCATTTAAATGGGAAGAGAGAAAGTTAAACTATTCCTGTTTATAGATGACACAATCCTATATCTAGAAAACCCCATAGTCTCAGCCCAAAAGCTTCTTAAGCTGATAAGCAACTTCACAAAAGACACCAATTTAACAACTATATACACAAAAAAGAAACCTTCTCCAGAACCGAAAATCAGGTGAGCACTCATAGTACATGGTTTTAAATTTGTATCACTGAATCAGCCACTGAAGAGGTAGAAAAAAACAGTCTTGAATCTAAGACACCACCCCTCCCAATCCTCCTGCAGCAGCAGCATGGTGTGGAGAGCCTTCCATGTATTTGGAAGAGGGAGAGCTAGAAACTGTGAGGTGTTAAACTCAGGGATTTCCTTTCATAGAAGGAAAAAAAAAAAAAAAAAAAAAAAAAATCCATGCAGGTAGCATTTAAACCAGCCCTAGCCTGAGGTGAATCACTGCAGTGGTCAGAACTTAAGTTCCCAGAAACATTGCAAATGCAGGCTTCAGTTCTCAGGGGCTCTAGATAAATGTGAAAGGCAGTCTTGGCAACAATAACTTCAACTCTTAGCTGGATCCTGGTGCTGAACTGGAACCAGACTGTGGGGGGCACTTGACCTACAGAGACACCAGTACAGGTTGCAAGGGGAGTGTTGGCATCACCTCTCCCCTGAACCCAGGCTGCACAGCTCACAGCTCCAAAAGAGACCTCTTCCTTTTGCCTGAGGAGTGGGGAGGGAGGAGTGGAAAAGGCTTTGTCTAGCATTTTAGATATCAGCTCAGCCACAGCAGGATAGGGCACCAGTCATAATGGTGAGGGCCCATATCCAGGAGCCCTGACTACCTTTCTAGTCATTCCCTGGACCAGAAGGAAACCTGCTGCCTTGAAGGGAAAAATAAAGTCCTGACAGGATTAATTACTTCCTAACTGAAGAGCCCTTGGGATTTGAACAACTAGCAACAATATCCAGGTACAAAGTTGAAGGCCTTGGGATATACTCTGAGACTTGCTGGCTTCAAGTAACAGCTCAGTCCCAGGTGGCTGCAGCACCAAGCAGACCGTTGGGGTCCCAAATTCTAGAATTTGGCTTTTAGATGACATTTCTGGTCCTGTCCTGGGCCAGTGGGAAGTGCACTGCACTGAAGGGTGAGTCACCAGCCAGGTAGTCTTCACCACAAGTTGATTGAAAATACCTTAGGCCTTAAGAGAACAACAGTAATAGTCTGGAAGTATTGACTATGAGCCTGTTATGGTGTTGGTCACAGGATGAGGCTCTTCTGCCATTGAAAAGGGGAGGGAAGAGTGGGCAAGACTTTATTTTGTGGTTTTCACCTGCAGGGCAATAGAATATCAGGTAGACTTCTGTGCTTTTTGACTACAGGCTCCGGCTCTCAATTGGCAACTGTGGATGCACTGAGGGCCTGGGGGACCCTGCCATCCTGTAGTGAAGGACACAGGCTTGGTTGTCTTTGACACTTGCTGTTTATGGAGCCCCAGAACTTTGAGCAAACATAGTCAATAGCTACAGAGTGATTACAGCAGGCCCTGGATGAGACTCAGTTATAGGCTGTATTCAGGTCTGACCCAGCACACTTTTAAATTTTTTCGAAGAAACAACTTTTGGCTATCACTATTTCAACCTTCGGTTGATTATCTCTATTTTATATTTGCTTTCTATTTCTACTTTTATTGTAATCTTTATTTCATTATGATTTCCTTAGGTTTAATTTGTTGCTATCTTTAATTTTTGTGATAATATCTGAGCTGTTGTCAGCCTTTAAAATCTCTAAAATATAACTGAAAACTATATAGTCCACTTTAAGCATGGATTTAGATAGATCCTACATGTTTTATTCTGTAATATGTTCATTTTCATTTAGTTTAAAATATTTTCTAATACCTACTGTAATTTCTTCTTTGNTCTAGGCTCCTGTTCTGCTCTGTAGGCATATTAACAAAATCTGATAATGTAAATAAAATGACAGAGTATGGATCTCCAAAATTCCTCCATAAAACAATGAAATAAAATTGGCATAAATTGTCGGAATGCACACTTCAGAACTCTGTAATTCGACCAAAGGTTTACAGCAATCTAGGAAGCATTTATAAAAACAAACAAACAAAACAAAACACAGTAGAATCTTAGTAGAAACAGTAAGTTTTGTGGTATTTTAAGTTACTCTATTCATATACTCCTCCATCCAGCTCAGTGGTAGCCTTGAAAACCAACAGCTTGATATTATACTGAAACCCAGCAGACTGGCAGCCACCACAATAGGCAGAACCAGCAGAGTGGCAGTCACCAGAGTAGGCAGAAGGCATTTGGATCTCTTTCATATCACCATCCCAGAAGAATTGGCATTATTGACTTGTCTGGCAGGTGGAGGTCCCTGGAGGACCCACTAGCAAAGCTATCTTTATTCTACTTTACTTTGAGATCACCCTGTAGGGAAAGCCTTATATTTGGGGGCATTTGTGTAAAATTTAGAGGCAATTGTTTGAATTCACAGTAGCCTGAGGCAGTGGATAACAGTTGGGAAAAATCAATAGGGTAACCAAATAGTTTTAAGGAGAAACTAGAAAATAAAGTATTTTAAGGAGTTTTAAAAAGCTCCAACATATTCCCAGGAGTCTATCAGGTAATGTAAAAGTGTAGGGCTGTGAGAAATATCAGCACTGTACTCAATTTCAGGAAAAACTTTAGAAGGCCCTCATTTCTTATGTTTGGTTTAACTTCAGACTCTGTATGAGGCAAAAGAGAATGCTAAGAGTTGTCAGTGCCTGGATAAGTGTCAAAGGCATGAACCAACACACACAGAAATCTCCTTGACAAAGACTGGGTGACTTACTTATTCAATGCAACAGGCCTAGAAAAATTATTTAGAAAAGTAACTAAACAAACAACAATAAAAAGTCAAAACAGCAAAGTCTAGAAGGGAGGAAAACCTGATTTTCAGATTTTCAAATTACATTATTTTGCTTTTACCCAAAATGTATGAGACATAAAAGAAACAAGAAAGTATGGCCAATACCTAGGAAGAAACAACAAACAATTAGTGGCAAGTTTTCCTGAAAAAGACCATATATTGGACTTAATAAACAGTTTAAGACAGCTATTTTAAATTTATCAAAACCACATATATTCATGCATAAAGAAGTTAAGAAAAGTATGAGAACAAAGACTCACCAAATAGAGAATATTAATAAAGGATTAGAATTTTTTAAATTTCAAAGTTATAAAGAAAACTAACTGAAATGAAAAGTTTATTAGAGGGGTACAGCAGGAGACTTGAGAAGGTGAAAGATGGAATCAGTGAACTTAAAGATAAGACAATTAATATTACTTAATCTGAGAAAAATAAAAGAAACAGAGTGGAAGAAAATGAACAGATATTCAAACATTTGTATCAAGGAGGCAAATATATTTATAATGAGGGTCACAGAGGAGAATAAAAGTGGCAGAATAAATATTTAAAGAAATAATTGTAGAAAATTTCCCAGATTTGTGTAAAACCATTAACCTTCATATTGAAAAAGCTATATTACATTGAAGTAGAAAAAATTCAATGAGATTCACACATACACATATGATAATCAATCTGCTAGAAAATAAGCAATTAAAAGACAAAGACAAAGATAGATCCTCAAAAGCAGCACAAAACAGCAACACCTCATGTACAAGGGATCCT
>NW_016805322.1:34390-40651 GCF_001698545.2 Rhinopithecus bieti
AAATCAGGTATTGTGAGACTTTTAATTTTGTTCTTTCTTCACAAAATTGGTTTGGCTATTCAATGTTTTTGTGGTTCCATATTAATTTTAGTTTTTTTTTTATATTTCTGTGAAATTGTCTGTTTGCAGATGACATTATCTTATGTAGAAAAAACCCTAAAGACTCCATCAAACCACTGTTAAAATGAACAAACAAATTCGGTAAATTTGCAAGATAAAATATCAACTAACATAGTGCATTTTAATACACTAATAGCAAACTGATAAAAATTAAGAAATTGATTACATTTAAAATAGCATAAAAAATAAAATACTTAGGAATAAACTTACCAAAGAAGCTGAAAGTTATGTACACTAGAAACTATAAGAAAATAAAGGAAATTTAAAAGGACACAAACAGTTGGAAATTGTGTTCATTGGTTGGAAGAGTTAATATTGTTAAAATGTCCATACTACCCAAAGCAATCTACATGTTCAATGCAATCCCTGTAAAAATTCCCATGTTGCTTTCCATGGATATGGACAGAAACAATTCTAAAATTGATATAGACTACTGAAGCTTTAGAGTAACCCTTGATGTAAGGTAGAGTCAGTAATCTCACTTTGTTCATTTTCTGTAGCACTTGCAATAAAATACTTTTCTTCATTTCTGTGATTGATAATTTTTCTTTCTTTCTCTCTCTCTCTTTCTCTCTGTCTTTATCATTGCTTTCCAGCATGTTTTTCTTTTATATGGTAAGCATTTAAATAAAACAATTTTCTGTTCACTCCTCTAGCAACGTCTCACAAAGTTTGACATGTTAGATTTCAAAGCAATTTAAATATCTTTTAATTTCTCTTATTTTCTAATGAAGTTTTTATAAGCAATTTCCTCAATTTTTAAATATTATTGTTGGATTCCAACTTAATCTTTTTGTATAGATAGAAATAATATTTATATTCTCAATACTTTACAACTTATATACATTTTTTTAATGATCTAGCGTATGGCCTAGCTTAGTAAATGTTTCGTGTGTACTTAGAGTGTCTGTTTTTCAGGTGTAAGTTAAAGTTTTATGTATATGTCAGTAAGGTAAATTAGGTTAATATTATTGTTAAGATGCTCTGTATATTTACAGATGATATTTTGCTTTCTCAGTTACTTTTGATTATTTTGTGGTTTTATGTATTTCTATATCTAATTCTGACAATTTTGCTCCATGTAATTTGAAATTCAGCTATTATATGAATAACCATTTAGGATTTTTATGTTTTCTTTATGAATTCATACTATTATTACAAAAAAACTATTATTCTCTAATAATACATTTAGTCTTGAAATCTTTTTCTTATGTAAATATAACCATGCCTATATTATTTCACTAAAGTATTACATGGCATATTTTTTCACTATGTTAATTTTATACCTATTTATATTTTACATTTAAAGTATATTTATTTAAAGTTGCATATAATGCTTTTTTTTCTAGTTCATATTTTTTATTTTAATTGAAGTGTAGTGGATTTATATTTAATGTAAATTATATAGTTATGTTTATCTCTTCCTGTATTAGGGTTCTCTAGAGGGATAGAACTAATAGGATAGATGTACACATAAAGGGAAGTTTATTAAGGAGTATTGACTCACACAATCACAGCAGGAAGTCCTACAATAGGCCCTCTGCAAGTTGAAGAGCAAGGAAGCGAGTGGTGGATCAGTCCGAGTCCCAAAACCTCAAAAGTAGGGAAGCTGACAGTGCAGCCTTCAATCTATGGCCAAAGGCCTGAGAGGCCTGGCGAACCAGTGGTGTAAGGCCAAGAGTCCAAAAGCTGAAGAACTTTGAGTTCAGTGTTCAAGGGCAGAAAGCATCCAGCACGGGAGAACAATAAAGGCCAGAAGACTCAGCAAGTCTGCTCTTCCATCTTCCCTTGCTTGCTTTATTCTAGCCGCACTAGCAGCTGATTAGATGATAGCCACCCAGACTGAGGGTGGTCTGCCTCTCTCAGTTCACTGACTGAAGTGCTCATCTCCTTTGGCCACACCCTCACAGATACATCCAAGTACAATACTTTGCATCCTTCAGTCCAATGAAGTTGACAGTATTAACCATTAACTTCCCTCTTACTATTTTAAAATATTCATCATATCTAAACTTTGTGCTTTTATTTGTCTTTTCTTATCTTCCTTTGTGTTGGATATTTTAGCATTCCATTTTCTCTCTTCTATGGCCTTTTATTTATATGTTTGTTTGTTTATGTATTTTTTGAGATGGAGTTTCGCTCTTGTTGCCAGGCTGGAGTGCAATGGCATGATCTCAGCTCACTGCAACCTCTGCCTCTGGAGTTCAAGCGATTCTCCTGGACCTTTTGTTACTTTTTTGTTGCTCTATGGATTTATTTCTATCATAAAATGTCATTATTTTTTATCCTGTTTCCTCTACATGTAATGGCCTTACTTTATCAGGTTCATTTAAATATTTTATCTTTATTTTCATTATCAATAGTTTGTGATTGGCCAAGCTGTAGCTTTTCTTCTTCTTTCTTTGTAGCCCTTCTTGATGTCCAGTGAATTAGATTTCTGTATTGAAGTTTTCATCTATTTTGAAAAAAAAGTCAGCTTTTTTATAAAAAAATATTTTCTGCTTTATTCTCTCTCCTCTCATTGGGACTTTAGTTACACATAAATTAGAATTCTTGACATTGTCCCACGGGTCATTTATGTTATTTTAATTTTTTTTTTTTTCTGTTCTTCAGGTTGGATGATTTCCATTGTCCTATCTCCATTCACTTATCCTTTCTTTTACAGTACACAATTTCCTGTTATGCTTTTCAGTATATTTTTTGATTCCTGATACAAAATTTTCAGTTCTAAGATTTTCAGTTGGTTCTTTTTTAGAGGTTTTATCCCTAAAATTCCCATTTGTTTTCTCATTATATCTATCTCCTTTTTTGTAAATTATTTAACATGTTTATAATTGTTATTATTAAAGGAATTATTTGATTAGTCCAACATTTGGCCAAATATGAATATATTTCTATAGACTATTTTTTCTTCTTGGTTATGGGTCATATGTGCTTATTTCTTTGAATGACTAGCATTTTTTTATCGTATCCTGAATATTTGCAATGATGTATTAAAGAAACTCTCGACTTTCTTTATTCCCAAGAAAAGTTGTGAGTTTGCATTTTACACAGAGTTAAATTACTAGGAAATTACCTTGATCACATGCAGGCTTCAATTTACGCTTTGTTTGGAAATATGTATTTTGATTTTGTTATCAGTCCTAGGGCATAATCTTTAGCCCTGTAATGTAATCTTTACTTCTAAAGTGTATCCCTTCTGAAGTCTTAATGGAATTTTTAATGAAAATTCTTTCAAGCAGCTCTACTTTCACGGGGCTTTTCAACTCTGAACTCTCACTGGCACCATATAGCTAGTTAAATTTCAGAGAACTTCTTTTTTTTTAACTTTTCAGATGTAACCTATAGCTACACTGTGGCTTGCCTTTTGACCTTTAATTAAGATAATTTGTTACTTTAATATAGTCAAATTTATCGATCTTTTATGTTTAGTATTTTTGTGTTATTTTCATATACATATTTGTCTATATATGTATATACATGTCAGTACATATGTGTATATGAATTGAAAATATTACTCTATCTCAAAACCTAAAGATATTTTACCTTTTTGTCTTCTAGAATTTTCTTGTTTGCTTTTCTCATTTACATATCCAATCCATCTATTATTGAGTTTTGTCCACAGTTTGAGTATCGGAGGTCAAATTTTATATGTTCATGTTTATCTCGTTAAATAATAAATCAAATACTTAAAATATTTTCTCAGATTTGTTGATCCTTTGAATGTTTTTTCATTTTTCTATATCCTTCAGTACAGCTCTGATTTCATTATTTCTTGTCTTTGCTATCTTTGGGAATTGTTTGCATTTTGTTTTCTAGTTGTTTTAATTGTGATTTTAGGTTGTTAAATTGAGATCTTTCTAACTTTTTGATGTGAGCATTTAGTGCTATAAATTTCCCTCTTAGCACTCTCTTAGCTGTGTCCCAGATATTCTGGTACATCGCATTTTGTTCTTATTAGTTTTGAAAACTTCTTGATTTCTGCATTAATTTCATTATTTACCCAGAAGTCATTTAGAGCAGCTTATTCAATTTTCATGTAATTGTATGGTTTTGAGTAAATTTTTTACTCTTGATTTCTAATTTGATTGTGTTATGGTCTGAGACACTGTTTTTTTTATAGTTTCAGTTCTTTTGCAATTGATAAGGAGTACTTTATTTTAGATTTTGTGATTGATGTTAGGGTAAGTGCCAAGTGACAATGAGGAGAATGTATATTCTGCTGTGTTTGAGTGGAGAGTTCTGTATATATCTATCAGTTCCATTTGATCCAGGGCTTAGTTCAGGTCCTGAATATATTTGGTAATTTTCTGTCTCAATTATCTCTCTAATATTGTCAGTTCAGAGTTAACATCTCCCACTATTATTGTGTGGGAGTCTAAGTCTCTTTGAGAGTATTTAACCATTTGCTTTATGATTCTGGGCACTCCTGTGTTGCGTGCATATATATTTAGAATAGGTAGATCTTCTTGCTGAATTGACTTCTTTACCATTATGTAATGCTCTTCTTTGTCTTGTTTTGTTCTTTGTTGTTTTAAATTCTGTTTTGTCAGAAACCAGAATTGCAACCCCTACTTTTTTCTGTTTTCTATTTGCTTGCCAGATTTTTCTCCATCCTTTTATTTTGAGCCTATATGTGTCACTGCATATGAGATGGATCTGTTGAAGACAGCATACAAATGGGTCTCAGTTCTTTATTTAGCTTCCACTCTGTGTCTTTTAATTGGGACATTTAGCCCATTTATATTTAAGGTTAGTGTTGATATGTGTCAATGAATCCAGGAGCTGCTTTTTTTTGAATAAGTCAATAAAATAGATAGATCACTGGCTAGAGTAATAAAGAAGAAAAGAGAGAAGATGCAAATACATCAAATCAGAAACAACAAGGGGGATATTGCCACTGATAGAAATGCAAACAGCCATCAGAGAATATTATGAACACCTCTATGCACATAAACTAGATAATCTAGAAGAAATGAATAAATTCCTGGACACATACACCCTCCCAAGACTGAACCAAAAATAAATTGAGTACCTGAACAAACCTATAATGAGTTCTGAAATTGAGGCAGTGATAAATAGCCTAGTAATCAAAAAGACCCCAGGACCAGATGAATTCACAGCTTAATTCTACCAGATGTGGAGAGAAAAGCTGGCACAATTCCTACTAAAAGTATTCCAAATAACTCATCCCTAACTCTTTCTATGAGGCCAGCATCATTCTGATACCAAAACCCGGCACAGATACAGCAAAAACAAAAAAAACCTTCAGGCCAATAACATTGATGAACATCAATGCAAAAATCTTCAACAAAATATTGGCAAACCAAATTCAGCAGCACATCAAAAAGATAATCCATCACGATCAAGTAGGCTTTATCCCTGGGATTCAAGTTTGGATCAACATATTCAAATCAATAAGTGTGATTCATCACATAAACAGAACTAAAGACAAAAACCACATGATTATCTTGATAAATGCAGAAAAGTATTCTGTTAAAATTCAACATTCATTCAGGTTAAAAACTCTCAATAAACTAGGTATTAAAGGAACATACCTCAAAATAATGAGAGTCATATACGACAAAACCACAGCTAATATCATAGTGAATGGGCAAAAGCTGGAAGTATTTCCCTTGAAAACTGGCACGAGACAAGAATGCCTTCTCTCACCACTCCTATTTAACATCGTATTGGAAGTTCTAGTCAGGGCAGTTAAGCAAGAGAAAGACATAGGAGCATTTAAATGGGAAGAGAGAAAGTTAAACTATTCCTGTTTATAGATGACACAATCCTATATCTAGAAAACCCCATAGTCTCAGCCCAAAAGCTTCTTAAGCTGATAAGCAACTTCACAAAAGACACCAATTTAACAACTATATACACAAAAAAGAAACCTTCTCCAGAACCGAAAATCAGGTGAGCACTCATAGTACATGGTTTTAAATTTGTATCACTGAATCAGCCACTGAAGAGGTAGAAAAAAACAGTCTTGAATCTAAGACACCACCCCTCCCAATCCTCCTGCAGCAGCAGCATGGTGTGGAGAGCCTTCCATGTATTTGGAAGAGGGAGAGCTAGAAACTGTGAGGTGTTAAACTCAGGGATTTCCTGTCATAGCAGGAAAAAAAAAAAAAAAAA
>NW_016805322.1:42945-50908 GCF_001698545.2 Rhinopithecus bieti
GTATACATACATAAGCTACAAAATATCAGTGATTCCACATATAGTACAGACATTTGTATGTTTGCAGTTAAAACTGGCATTGGAAAATTACAGATTAATGATAAAAATTATTATTATAATTTAAATTTTAATTTTTATACTTAGAGGCACAATTGTTCCTATTACATTTCACAAGCAATAAAATGTCTTTAAAGCAACTTTATATATTTATACCTTTAATGCCCTATTTCATTTGCTTTTAATAAAGGATCCCACATTTCTATTTTCACTTGAACCCACAATTATGTAACTGGCTTTGCATAGATATATGTCCATTATCAGATATGCTTTACGGATATTTTCTCCCAGTCTGTGTCTTATCTCTTCAGTTTTAACTGTGTAGGACAAACGTTAAGGTTTTAATGAAAACCAGTTTGTCATGTTTTTGTCTTTTTGTTGTTTATGTTTTAGTATCCTGTCTACTAAATATTTGCCTAACCCAAAGTCACAAGAATATTCCCTTTAATTTTATCTTAGAAGATGACATAATATGGCCATATAGAATGCTCTGGTGATTGTCTTTACCCTAAAAAGACACCAAATTGAACAAATATCCACACAAGAAAGCATCTTTATAAGGACCAAAAATCAGGTGAGTGATCACAGTACCTGGTTTTAACATCATATCAAGGAAAGAAACACAGAAGAGGATAAAAAGGCAATCTTGAATTGCGTACATCACACATTCTCCATCTCCCTATGTTGCCATGTGGTGTGCTGAGAGAGAATCTGTGTGCTTGGGAGAGGAAAAGCAAAGTGATTGTGGGACTTTTGCATTGGAGCGCAGTGCAGCCCTGTCAGGGCAGAAAGCAACAGAGCAGAATTCAGCCATCACTCATCAATGGAGCATTTAGATGAGCCCTAGCCAGAGGGGAATTATCCATCCCAACAGTTGGAATCTGACTTCTGGCTAGTCCCATCACCATGGGCTAAAGAGCTGTGGGGTTCTAAATAAACATGAAAGGAAGTCTAGACCACAAGGACTGAAACTCTTGTGCAAGTTCTGGTGCTGTGTTGGGCTCAGAGCCAGGGTAATTGGGGTGCATGGAACCCAGTGAGACACTAGCTAGGACAGCCAAGGGTGTACTTGCATTACTCAAGCCCTAACTTCAGGTAGGTCAGCTTAAAACTCCAGAGACACCTGATTGAGAAAAGGGTGGGAGTGGGGTGGGGGACTAGAGAAGGCTTTCTTTGAAATTGGGAACCAACTCAGTCACAGCAAAATTTTTTAAAAAAACTAAAGCTAATTCCTAAACTCTAGGATTCCAGGCTCTAGATCTTGGACAGCATTTCTAGAAAGGACCTATGCTTGAAAGAAACTTGCTGTCCTGAAAGGAAAGACATAGTCCTAACAGGATTCATGTCCTGGTGATTAAAGAGCCCCTGGGCCTTGAATAAACATCAGTGGCAAGCAGTTAGTAGTTGCTACAGCCTCGGGCAAGACCTAGTACTGTGCTGGCTTTGGTGTGACCTGGTGCATTGTCAGCTGTGGTGACCATGAGGAGATACTTCTTTTGCTTGAGAAAAAAAAAAAGAGCAAAGTGTAAAAAAGACCTTGTCTTGCAACTTGGCAACTTAGGCACAGTAAAATGCAGCATGAGGCTGATTTCTAAAGCCCTTAATTTCAGGCCCTAGCTCCTGTGCAGCATTTTAGGACCCACCCTGGGCCTGAAGAGAACCTACTTTCCTAAAGGAAAAGACAGTTCTGACAAGGTCCACCATCTATTGCCTAAAGAGCCACTGAGCCTCAAGTAAACATCAGTGTTAGGCAATGCAAACTGTGAACAAGGCCCAGTATTGTACTGGCTTAAAGAGTGACCAAGCACCTACCCAGTGGTAGTGGTGACAGGAGTGTTTACATTGCCTCATGCCCAACTCCAGGCAGCTCAGCATGGAGAGAGGTGGTCCATATGTTTGTGCAAGAGTAAGAAAAGACAACAGGAGTCTCTGCCTGGTAATCAGAAGACTTTTCTGAGCTCTTAACCAAGATAATTAGACAATTCCTCTATGAGTCTTCAAGAGTTATTGTGATGCCAGGCTTGGGGTGCTCCATAATGCAGATATGGCTAAAGTGACCAAAGACTTAGATCATAACACCCTTAGAATACTTGTAAAGCTTTCTCAAGAATCATAAGTACAAACAAGAGCAGACTGCAAAAATGAGAATAAATATTTGATTCCTGAATGCTCAGACATCAATAAACACTGACAAACATCAAGTCTATCCAATGAATTTAATAAAAGAATTGAAATAATTTCTAAAAATTAAGCAGAAATTCTGGAGCTCAAAAAATTAAATTGACAAACTGAAGAATGCATCAGAGTCTCTTAACACCAGAACTGATTAAACAGAAGAAAGACTTATTGAGCTTGAAGACAGGCTATTTGAAGATACAGAGGAGACAAAAGAAAAAGAATAAAACAGAATGAAGCACACCTACAAGAGCTAGAAAATAGCTCCTTTGACTCCATGTCTCACATCCAGGTCACACTGATGCAAGAAGTAGGTTCCCATGGTCTTGGGCAGCTCCCCCCCTGTGGCTTTGCAGGGTATAGACCCTCTCCTGGGTGCTTTCATGGGCTGGCATTGACTGTCTGTGACTTTTCCAAGCTCATCATGCAAGCTGTTGGTGGATCTACTATTCTGGGGTCTGGAGGACAGTGGCCTTCTCACAGCTCCACTAGTCAGTACCCCAGTAGGGACTCTGTGCAGGGGCCCTACTTTTCCCTTCTGCACTGCCCTAGCAGAGATTATCCATGAGGGCCCTGTCCCTGCAGCAAACTTTTGCCTGAGCACCCAGGCATTTCCCTACATCTTCTAAAATCTAGGTGGAGGTACCCAAACCTCAATTCTTGACTTCTGTGTACCTGCAAGCTCAACACCATGTGGAAGCTGCCAAGGCTTGAGGCTTTCACCCTCTGAAGCCACAGCCCAAGTTCTATGTTGTCCCCTTTCAGTCATGGCTGAAGTGGCTGGGCCACAGGGCACCAAGTCCCTAGGCTGCACACAGCACTGGGACCCTGTACCCACCCCATGAAACAAGTTTTTGCTCCTGGGCCTCTGAGTCTTTGATGGGAGGGGTTGCCATGAAGGTATCTGACATGGCCTAGAGGCCTTTTCCCCATTGTCGTGGGGATTAACATTAGGCTCCCTGCTACTTATGTACATTTCTGCAGCTTTGGCTTGAATTTCTCCCCAGAAAATGTATTTTTTTCTTTTCTATTGCATAGTCAGGCTACAAATTTTCCAAACTTTTATGCTCTGCTTCCCTTATAAAACTGAATGCCTTTAACAGTACCCAAGTCACCTCTTGACTGCTTTGCTGCTTAGAAATTTCTTCAGCCAGATACCCTAAGTTATCTTTCTCAAGTTCAAAGTTCCACAAATCTCTAGTACAGGGGCAAAATGCCATCAGTCTCTTTGCTAAAACATAGCAAAAGTCACCTTTACTCCAGTTCCTAACAAGTTCCTCATCTCCACCTTAGACCACATCACCCTGGACCTTCTTGTCCATATTGCTATCAGCATTTTGGACAAAGTTATTCAACAAGACTTTAGGATGTTCCAAACTTTCCCACATTTTCCTGTCTTCTTCTGAGCCCTCCAAACTGTTCCAACGTTTGCCTGTTACCCAGTTCCAAAGTCGCTTCCACATTTTGAGGTATCTTCAGCAGTGCCCCACTCTACTAGTACCAATTTACTGTATTGGTCTGTTTTCACACTGCTGATAAAGATATACCCGAAACTGGTAACAAAAAGAGGTTTAATTGAACTTACAGTTCCACATGACTGGGGAGGCCTCAGAATCATGGTGGGAAGTGAAAGGCATTTCTTACGTTGGTGGCAAGAAAAAAATGACAAAGAAGCAAAAGTGGAAACCTCTGATAAGCCCATCAGATCTTGTGAGACTTAATCAATATCATGACAATAGCACGGAAAATACTGGCCCCCATGATTCAATTACCTCCCCCTGGGTCACCCCCACAACACGTAGGAATTCTGGGAGGTACAATTCAAGTTGAGATTTGGATGGGGACACAACCAAGCCATATCAGGTCATAAGAGGAAAGTTTATACCTATAAGCACCTACATAAAAAGTGGAAAAACTTCAGATAAATCACCTAATAATGCATTTTAAAGAACTAGAAAAGCAAGAGCAAACCAAACCCAAAATTGGTAGAATAGAAATAATAAAGATCAGAGCATAAATAAATTAAATTGAAAGCAAAATAAAACATAATACAAAAGATCAAGCAAACATAAATTTGGGCTTTGAAAAGATTTTTAAAAATTACATTTCTTTAGCCAGGCTAACTAAGGAAATAAAAAAGAAGACCCAAATAAATAAAATCAGAGATTAAAAAAAAAAAAAAAGAGAGAGAATTGAGGTGGCCAAGATGGCTGCTGACTAGTGTGTGTGGCTCTCACAGAGAGGAACAGGACAGTTGAGTAAATACAGCACTTTCAACTTAAACAGCCAAGTACTCACACTGGGAATAATCAAGGAAGCAATTTAACCATTGGTGAATGGAAAAAAGCAAGGCAGGAAGATGGCTCATACAGGAGCAACAAAGAACACTTAAAACCCATTGGCTTGGAACTTCAGTCAGCCACTGGTAGCAGCATTATATCTCCCTGAGATGGAGCTCCTAGCAGGAGGGGCAGACCATCATTTTTGCTGTTTGGGCAAATTAGCCATTCCAACCTTTGAATTTTGGAGAGTCCAAGCTGACCGGGGTGGAAGGGATCCCCCAGCAGTGCACAGCTGCTCTATGTAAATGTGGCCAGACTGATTTTTAAAGCAGGTCATTGATCCCATTTCTTCTCACTGCACAGGATCTCTCAATTGGGGCCTCCAGCCACCCTCACCTGTGTTCTTTGGCTGGCAGAGATTTGAAAACTCCCTAGGACAGAGCTCCCAGAGTGAGGGGCAGGATGCCATCTTTGCTATTTGGGTGACCTAGCCATTCCAACCTTCAGGCTTTGGAGAGTCGTCCAAGGCGACTGGGGGAGGTGTGGTTCCCCAGTCCAGCATAGCTGCTCTGCAAAAACATGGCCAGACTGCTTTTTAAAGCAGTTCCCTGAACCTGTTCCTTTGTACTGGACAGAACTTCCCAGCCAGGGTCTCCAGTCACCCCTGCTAGTATTCTCTGGGTGACAGAGTTTTGAAACTTCCCTGGGACAGAGCACCCACAAGGAGGGGTGGGCCACTATTTTTGCCATTGGGGTAACAGCCATTCCAGCCTTTAGGCTTTGGAGAGTCCAAGCTGACCAGGGATGAAAGCAATACCCCAGCACTTCACAGCTGCCCTATGAAAATGTGACAAAACTGCCTTTTACATCAAGTTCATGATCCTGTTTCATATCATTGGGTGATTTTATTTTGCCTGGGCATCAGAAAATTTATTAATTTTTAAATTTTTAAATCTTGTTGATTAACAATTATTTAGCTTGACTAACTCAAAATACACTACACATGTCCTCTTTCATGAAAGTTAATTTTACACTTGAAAGTTTATTTGAAGATATTTACATCACTCTTTGGTGTGTAATATTTAGACAAATATTGAGAAGAAGACATTCAAAAGCAAAAAGTTTAGTTTCACTTTCCTAAGAGCTAATGATAAAGTTTATCTAAGAGATGTGCTTTTCCTTTACTAATAGCGATACTACATAATACAACAATCAAAATTATTGTACTGTTATTTTATGTGGAAAGAAACATTTACCAGACAGAGTGATATTTTCCAAGGTATCTTAAATAATTATTGTGCTTAAATGTTCATCTCAATTAATGCCACATTTTCAGGGACTAAACTAAATATTTTCATCACTATTAATTTCTCTTCTTAGAAAATTTTACATGACAATATTGTTGAATATTTTAAATTATTAAAATATATCATCTCACATCTTAATCCCCTTACACATTCTTGTATTTTCTTCTATTTTTTTTCCTCTTTGAAGAATTATATCACTCAATTCTTGGTGTACAGCCACCATTTCCCTGTCTTCTAGATAATGATTATTATTGTTAAGGATTATTTTCAGCTCTCTTTGCTTATCTAGACATACAGAAGACTATATTTACCACCCTTGCAAGTTGAATGGGGCCATGTGACTAATTCTGGTTAATTGACCGTAATTGGTGGTGATAAATACCATTTTGGGGTTGAAACACTCATGAGTCAGTGTGTCATGCTCTCTTTAACCTGACAAAATGGACCCCACACCATCATGTTGAAGTACATCTGTCATGAAATAGAAGTATTTTGAAATATTTAGCCACCCCATGCCCTGAAGAGTCACCTGGAGCTACAAGGGACTTTTTATGAGCAAGAAAAAAACTTGTTTATTGTTAAGAAACTAAGATTGTGGCATTTGGCTACAGCAGAACCTAGATTATTCCTACTGCTATACAACTTAAATAATTAAGGCATAGGTAGGAGGTGGAATGGAAGTGGGGAGAGCTTTTAGACATGTCATTGTGCTTCACTCTTTATAATTAATATTTTGTTGAATCCTGTCAATATTTTTTATAATGTGACATTCCTTTTCCATCTTTATATCCATTTCCAAACCCTCTAAATTTTGTCTCAAATTATGTACAGAAGTACAAATGCATTATGTGAGGAGACCAGGGTGACACATATTGTTGTGGAAATGGAAATAGAACAAAGCTCTCAAACTCAGATTGTTTTCTGCTCTATATACAGTTCTGCTGTCACCTCAGAAGCTGAAATTTTATGCTTTATATCTCTTAGGGTTTATAAATATAAAAATGATTATACTATACATCATATGTAATTATGCATGCTACAAAACCTTCATTCTAGGAATTTCACTAATTTGTAAATTAGTGCTTTGGAAAATCAAAAAATATTAACAATTTGGTTGTTCCTCTTGAGTCATCGGCAGGGTCATCTGAGAAATATTGTAACTATCCACATTTTAATATAAAAACAGAAAAGAAGGAAGGATAATGTCAGCAGGAAAACTGAATAGGAAATCTTAGCCCTTTTATCCCACCCCAACAAAACACAGAATTGTGCCAAAATACCTTTATGAGAATTCCGGAATTCAGTTAAATTGCAATACCTCAGATGAGCACAAAACTGAGAAAAACAGCTTTAATATAGGTAAGAGGATAAGTTTCACTTTAACCAAGTCAACCATCTCCCAAGCTGGCACAGACCAACACCTAAAGAAATCCACTTCTCCTGTGATTTCTTCCTTAGGGAAAAGAGTGAGTGTAGCATGCATCAGACATTCACAGCCTTTTGGAGTGCTGCCTACTTCTGTCTCACCTCACTCAGAGGACTGAGGCAACTAACAGCATACCTGCAGGCTTAGCTAAAAACAAAGGAAAGGGTTGGAGGTTCCCAGCAGCTTGCAGGGCATTACAGAATTGGGAGGAAGTGCATAACCCTGAGACTTCTCCTTCAAGAAAAAGGGAGGGAAGTGGAAATTGCACCCCACCTCAGGCATTCAAGGGCACTCCTCAAGGTAAAAAGAGTGGATAACTCCCTGCAGTTGTCACAACTCTGCAGGATTGATGAGAAGTACACAATCTTGAGACTTCTTTACAAATAAGGGAGAGAAATGGAGGTTGACCCAACATCCTGGCATTTCAGTGCCTTGTCCTAGAGAAAAAGGGTGAGAGATTTGTAGTGGCCTGCATGGTTCTATGAGACTGAGAGAAGGCACACACACTTGAATTTTTTTATGTATACCAGGAGGGATGAAGAGGAGTGGAATGCATCCATCCACAGAAAATGTTTGATGGACTCCTAGAATCTCTAGCTGGTTTGATTAGGGAAGATATTTTCATGCAAAAGCCAGCCTGAAATGACTGAAAGAGGAGGCCAGTTCTTTAAATATGCAAACACTAATGCAAAGCAAAAGAAGCATGAAGAATCAGG
>NW_016805323.1:0-579 GCF_001698545.2 Rhinopithecus bieti
ATTCTCACCCGGAGGGGTCCAGAATCGGATCTGATGGGGAGTTCTGAGATGATCCCAGCAGGTGCCCTGAAGATCTCCCTAGCCGGGTGGAAATCAGCTGACGGAGGTCCTGAAGATAGATAGGACTACTGGGATCTTGGGTTTTGTCCTGGGACACCGCACACGGGCCCCTCTCCACGGGGCCACCTACTGGACCACGGATCCAGCCGCTATCAAGGCTGCAGCAGGAGAGCCCCTGATCCAAAGCCCAGCGACCGCCATTCTTTAAAGGGGACACAGCCTGACTACACACAGCGGAACAAGGGGCGGCCCAGCCAATGCGCATGCGCAAGGGCGCCAGCCGGTGCAGGCCTCACAATGGTTCCCATGGTTGTCACAAAAAGCACGCCCTGAAGCCTAACAAACAGGAGCCCTCCGTGGCAGTGCCTGGGTGTCGGGACACCCAGGCTCCAGCCTGAACTCTACACGGGATCCACAGGACTCTCCAGGGGAGCTTCAGGGCCACAATAGCTTCAGGGCGCCGGCTAGGGTCTCAGGACTCCGCTTCAGATTCGACTCTGGACCCCTCCAGCCGAGAAA
>NW_016805324.1:0-457 GCF_001698545.2 Rhinopithecus bieti
TGAACTTTTTTATGTCTTTTTTTTTTTTTTGGTGATTGAAAGCAGGACAATTTTATTTTATGTTGAGTTTCATACAAATCATTTTAAAGCACCTTAGAAAAAGACTAAATAATTCAAGGGAAGTATTAAGTAATGAGTAACAGGAGAGGAAAATAAAAATTAAACAATATGGCCGGGCGCACGGTGGCTCAAGCCTGTAATCCCGGCACTTTAGGAGGCCGAGACGGGTGGATCACGAGGTCAGGAGATCGAGACCATCCTGGTCTACACGGTGAAACCCCGTCTCTACTAAAAAATACAAAAAAAACTAGCCGGGCGAGATGGCAGGTGCCTGTAGTCCCAGCTACTCGGGAGGCTGAGGCAGGAGAATGGTGTAAAACCCGGGAGGCGGAGCTTGCAGTGAGCTGAGATCGCGCCACTGCACTCCAGCCTGGGTGACAGAGCGAGACTCCGTCTC
>NW_016805325.1:0-7821 GCF_001698545.2 Rhinopithecus bieti
TCTCAGACAGAGTCATTTGTGTCTGCAGAGGTTTCTGCTGCTTTGTTGTTGTTGTTTAGCTGTGCCCTGTCCTCCGAGGTGGAGTCTACAGAAACAGGCAGGGCTCCTTGAGCTGCTGTGAGCTCCACCCAGTTCGAGCTTCCCAGTGGCTTTGTTTACCTACTTAAGCCTCACCAATGGCAGGCGCCCCTCCCCAGCCTCCCTGCTGCCTTGCAGTTAGATCGCAGACTGCTGTGCTAGCAATGAGGGAGGCTCCGTGGGCGGGCATGGGACCCTCCTGGCCAGGTGTGGTCAGGTGTTGTGTGTCTCAGTTCCCCTGGCTAGGAAAAGGGATTCCCTTCCCCCTTGCGCTTCCCAGGTGAGGCCATGCCTTGCCCTGCTTCAGCTCTCGCTGATCAGGCTGCAGCAGCTGACCAGCACTGATTGTCCGCCACTCCCTAGTGAGATGAACCCAGTACCTCAGTTGAAAATGCAGACATCACCTGTCTTCAATGTCGCTGGCGCTGGGAGCTGGAGACTGGAGTTGTTCCTATTTGGCCATCTTGCTCCGCCCCTCTATCGTATATTTTAAAATAACTAAAAGTGTATACTTAGATTGTTAATAACACAAAGAATGGATAAATGCTTGAGGCAATGAATATCTGTACCCTGATGTGATGATTACATCTTGTATGCCTGTACCAAAATATCTCATGTATCTCATAAATATATATACCTACTAGATAACCACAAAAACTAAACATAAAAAATTAAAAGTAAATTAATTTTGTAAGTGTAATGAAATTCTTGTTTTTTTATCCATAGCCAAATTAAAGTTATATATATCTGGAAGTTTGTTGACATGGTATCATTTACAGTGACATCGTTTCAGACAAAATGTAGTTCTAGGAAAATACAAGTAAGACAAGCTACTGTATCTACTGCAATACTGGTTAATTATGTTATGAATCCTCATGCTGTCAGATACTCTTGGTCACCACAGATCAAATTTAAGGTCAGGCACAGTAACTCACGCCCATAATACCAACACTTTGGGAGGCAGAGGTGAGTGGATCACTTGAGGTCAGGAGTTCGAGACCAGACTGGCCAACATTGTGAAACCCTGTCTCTACTAAAAACACAAAACTTAGCCAGATGTGGTGACACAGACCTCTAGTGCAAGCTACTTGGGAGGCTGAGGCAGGAGAATTGCTTGAACCCAGGAGGCAGAGGTTGCAGTGAGCAGAGATCGAGCCACGCACTCCAGCCTGGGAGACAGAATGAGACTGTGTCTCAATAAAAAAACAAACAAAAAAAAAAAAAAAAGAAAAAAAGAGAAAAAAATTAAGAAGCAATGACATGATTATAACATTAGTTTTTTTAGGCATACTAATCTTAAGGTATTTATTCAGGATGGCATTTGTGAGGATAGTGAGCCTGGAGGTGAGAAAACAGTATGAAAGCTATTAGTAATAACCAAGATGTGAGGTAAAAGCAGATAATACATGTGTTTTCATTTTCTCTTAATTTCATTTGAATGTTTACTGGTACAATATAAGAGATCATTTTGTCCATGCCTTTCTCTCACTACATTGTGAACTCTTTAGAGACATGCTATGTCTTTTGATCTCACAATGTCAATATCCCTTGAATTAATTAATAGTAAGTCACTATTTTTCTCCGTATCTTTAATTTGAGTGAACAAATTGCCAGAGGGCTTAGATAGGCTTCTTCATAAAAGGGAAGAAACATCGGTAAGGAATTCTCAAAGTCTACTTCTCTAAATTATATAAATCTAAATTCATTTGATCAGTATCTCAACATCCCAATTCTCAAATACTTCATAGGGGCATAGGAGTGATAATTTATGATAAATGCTAGAAGAAAATTTGCATGAACTCAGTAAGTTCTTAATTTATTTCCTCAAACAAAAATCCCAAATAAATGCTATGCATTATCTTATCTGCTCAGTGAAATAAAAAGAAAAATTCCCCTCCAATGTGCAATAAATACATAACATATCACTGAGAATTATACGTGCTTCAAATGTTTGTATATTTTGTGGATTTTAATAATGTTTTACACTTAATAGATATTATAAAAGTAAGTCTAGTATTAGACAAATTTTTATTAAATTCAAATAAAGGTTCATAGGCTTGAGACACTTGATGAATTTAAATAATAAGAATAAGCAACCCTTGGCCCAATTTAAGGGGTATTTTTTCCATAACCACTTACTGTATTTAACAATTGAACATGGTTTAAAGCAGAAATGTTTTTTAAAAAACCACAGGAGGCCAGGCACGGTGGCTCAAGCCTGTAATCCCAGCACTCTAGGAGGCCAAGGCAGGCGGATTGCCTGAGCTCCGGAGTTCGAGACCAGCCTGGGTAACACAGTGAAAACTTGTCTCTACTAAAATACAAAAAAAATTAGCTTGGGATGGTGGCGTGTGCCTGTAATCCCAGCTATTCGGGAGGTGGAGGTTGCAGTGTGCCAAGATTGTGCCACTACACTCCAGCCTGGGTGAAAGAGCAAGACTACATCTATAAAACAAACAAACAAACAAAAAACAGAAAACAAAAAAACAAACAAAAAAACACAGTAAACATTTTGTTAAAACCTGCCACAGAAATTTAAAAATCAATTATTTTAACAGACATTTCTATTAATAATTAAATCATGACAGAAGAATAATTTGAAAGAGTAGCTATTTTCCCCTTGCAATATAATCTTGTACATTTTAGTTAATCTCTGAATTAATTTATTTTGCTAGAAGATTCTGCTTTAATTACCAAAGGAAGGAATAGCAGCAGAACTAAATATAAGAGCAATTTTTGGCTTTTAATTTTCAAAATTTTCAGTGGGAAAGCTGAAAGAATTCAGATTATGAAGAAATGACCAGTGAATTTGTGAGATTGCCTACTGATGAATAAGACCACAGCTATCTAATCTCAAGCTATGTAAAAGTTTCCCACTGAAGAAGAAAGTCAAGGTAAAGAAAAGAAAGAATAGACATTGAAAGTCCTCAGGAAAGGGAATTTATATGCCATGCAATATTTTCTAGATAAACCCTGCTATGGATGGTGGTGGTGGTATAGGTTTAATTAGATTTTAAGAGATTTGATTAGTTTTAAGAGATCAGAGATCACAGAAAACCAATTTCTCCCTTTCTGGGTCGAACACCAAGGAGATTTCAGACCCTCAGAGAAGAATTATCTATATTTTATGTCTAAGCAGAAAGGTTCTTAGATAAGCTTCTGAAAGTTTGCCATTGCTCGACATGCAAAATAATTATAGAATGGTACCCATGCACTTGTAGGCTATGTGAGTCTAAAAGAGAACAGACCTACTCATTCATTGTTTTATATAATTCCTGCTTACCTCCAATCCCAGAATTTTGATACAAACCTAAGAAATAAAAGAAACTCTAAGCTCACTAAGATGATGTTTCTACTGTTAAAAAAAAAAAAAAAAGACAGCTATTCAAAAAGCTGAAAATAAAGCAAAAGAAAGAAGAAATTACAATGTGCTTTTTCAATATCATATTGGAGTAGCACTAGTCAATGTACATATCTATAATAAAACCAGGCACTTGCATCAGAATGCACATTTGCATGCTGTTCCTTCATTGAGAAAGTCTTGCTATTAAATAGAAGACAAAATGCTAGACAAATTAAATAATGTACTTAGTGTCATAGTTGACTTCAATCTGGCAAAAACTTTGTATTCTGTGACTGACAGTAACAAATATTCCCTGGACTAGAAGCTGAATAACATGTCACACTTCAGGTATTACTGCACTAGAACATTATCTAATACATTTGATTAAAAGTCATATGATTCTCTAAAACCTGTAACTTTTTTGACTTGCTATTGCTCCAGAATGCAAAGTTAGATGCTAATTGACAGAAGATTGATAATTTGGATATTATTTTTATCTATGAGATGGAAATTATTTCTGTTGAATATTGTAAAACAACATCCCAAAGCTTGTAGCTTTATTTCTCTGTAAGACATTAATCACTTCTATATGCAACTTAATAACTTTATTCTGAACTTCTGTTTCCACTGACACACATGCACACACACAAATATATATATATACACACACACACACAGTGATTGTGTATAGTCATATATATTATCTTTTAATGAAATTATTTTAATAGAGCATAAAAACCATCAGGTAGCATGTGACTGGGATTCAGCTAAGGACACCAAGTTTATACTTAGGACTGTTTCACAAAGCAAAACCCCAAAATCAGTGGCAGTGGTGTCCGGGCCCCAGATTACTGTAAGCCATCTTTAATCATCTGGAGCTTCTATCTTTTCCTGAAATTTTGGATGGTGAAGTTACTTTATAGTTACATTGTAGGGGTGGTAGTTGCTGTTATGTATCCATCCAGGATCATGTCATCTGCAGACAAAGATAGTTTGACTTTCTCTTTTTCTATCTGAATATCCTTCATTTCTCTCTCTTACCCGATTGCCCCAGCCAGAACTTCCAATACTATGTTCATGATTTTGTCCATTCTCATCATTCCTATTCAACATAGAACTGGAAGTCCTAGATAAAACAAATTAGGCAAGGAAAGAAAGAGAAGGCATCCAAATAGAAAAGAAGAAATCAAACTATCTATCTTCACTGATGATTTTTCTATAACTAGAAAATCCTAAAAGCTCTAAAAGAAGTTTCCTAGAATTGATGAACAACTTTAGTGAAATTTCAGGGTAACAAAACAATGTACAAAAATCAGTAGCATTTCTATACAGCAACAATATTCAGGCTGAGAATGAAATCAAGAAAACAATCAAACTTACATTAGCCAAGAAGAAAATGAAAGACATAGTAATACAGCTAACAAAAGAGGTGAATATCTGTACAAGCAGAACCACAAAACAGTGTTGAAAGAAATCAAATATGACACAAATAAATGAGAAAAAATTTCCTGCTCATGGATTGGAAGAATCAATATTGTCAAAGTGTCCATACTGTTTGCCCAAAGCAATTTACTGATTCAATGCTATTCCAATCAAATCTCCAGTGTCAGTTTTTATAGAATTAGAAAAAAAATATTCTAAAATACATAAAGAAACAAAAAAAGAAAAAACCTGAATAATCAAAGCAATCTTAAGCAAAAAGAATAAAGCCAGAGGAATAAAACTACCTGACTTCAAACTACATTGTAAAGACATAGTAACCAAAACAGTTTGGTTGACACAAAAACAAAGACACAGCATAATGGAACACAATAGAAAACTCAGAAATAAAGTTTTGCACCTACAACCATCTGGTCTTTGGCAAGGCTGACAAAAACAAGCAATGGAGAAAGTACTCCCTATTCAATAATTAGTGCTGAGATAACTGGATAGCCATGTGCAGAAGATTAAAGCTGCAGCCCTGCCTTTCAATATCTATAAAAATTAACTCAAAATACATTAAAGATTTAAATCTAAGACCTCAAACTATAAGAATCCTGGAAGACAAACTAGGAAGTACTGTTCTTGAAATCAACCTTGACAAAGAATTTTTGACTAAGTCTACAAAGGCAATTGAAAAAAACTGAAATAGGCAAGTTATACCGAATTAAACTAAAGAGCCTCTTTACAGAAAAAGAAACTATCAGCAGTGCAAACAGATAACCTACAGTGTGGTAGAAGCTATTCACAAACTGTGCATTGGACAAAAGCCTAATATTCAGAATCTATAGGAAACTTAAATCAACAAGTGAAAAGCAAATAACTTCATTGAAAAATGGGAAAATCACTTGAACAGACACTTCTCAAAAGAAGACACACAAGTGGCCAACGAACATGTGAAAAAATGTTCAGTATCACTAATTATCAGATAAATACAAATCACAACCACAAGGTGATGCCATCTCACACCAGTCAGAATGGCTATTACTAAAAAGCCAAAAAAAAAAAAAAAAAAAAAAAAAAGAATGTTGGTGAGGCTGGGGGGAAAAGAGAATTCTTACACACTGTTAGTTGGAAAGTAAACTAGTTTAGCTACTGTGGAAAGCAGTCTGGAGATATCTCAAAGAACCGAAAGCAGAACTACCATTTAACTGAGCAATCTCATTACTGGGTTTATATCTAAAAAGAAAATAAACAATTCTAACAAAGGGAAACATACACTCATATGTTCACTGCAGCACCATTCACAATAACAAAGACATGAAATGAACCTTGGTGCCCATCAATGGTGGATTAGATAAAGAAAATATACTGTAATAGTCAGGTTGTCTAAAGGGATAAAACTAATAGGATGTATGTACATATTAAGGGGAGTTTATTAGAAGAATTGACTCAAAGGATTACATGTTGAAGTCCCACAAGAGGACATCTGCAAGCTGAGGAACCATGTTAGGTAATTCTGAGAACGTCTCTTGACTTGAATCTCCCTACCACATATTGTTATTGTGAATAATAGTGTGTTATTCAGTACTGAAGTGGCCTCTCATCTCTATTTCTGAGGAGCAAGGAAGCCAGTGCGAGTCCCAAAACTTCAAAATTAGGGAAGCTGAGAATGCAGCCTTCAGCCAAGAGCCCCTGGAAAACCACTGGTGTAAGTCCAAGAGCCCAAAAGCTGAAGAACTCGCAATCTTATGTTCAAGAGCAGGAAGCATCCAGCATGGGAGAAAGATGAAAGCTGGAAGACTCAGCAAGTCTGCTCTTTTCAACTTCTGCCTGCTTTATTCTAGCTTCACTGGCAGCTGATTAGATGGTGCCTACCCAGATTGAGGGTGGGTCTGCCTCTCTCAGTCTACTGACTCAAACGTTAATCTCTTTTAGCAACACGCTCACAGACACACCAAGGAACAATACTTTGCACCCTTCAATCCAATCAAGTTGACACTCAGTATTAACCATCACACATATGCATTATGGAATACTACAAAACTATTAAAAAGAAAAAAATAATATATTTTCCAGCAACATGGATGCAGCTGGGGGACATTATCCTAAGCAAATCCTCACAGGAACAGAAAACCAAATACCACGTTCTCACTTATAAGTGGGGACTAAACATTAGGTACTCATGGACATAAAGATGGCAACAATGGACATTGGAGGCTCTAAATAGGACAAATTGGGGATGGAACAAGGGTTGAAAAACTGTTGGAGAGTGTGCTTGCTGCCTTGGTGATAGAATCAATTGTACCCCAACCTAAGCATTATATAATATACTCACGTGGCAAACCTGTACATGTAACTGTTGAATCTAAAATTTGAAATTATAAAAAAAAACAAAGTAGTCCTTATTTACCAAATAGACAATCATTGTTCACACCTCTGGGCATTTTCAAATGTCTTCCTCACTTCCCAGAATTTTTCCCCCATTCTCCTTTTGGGTAGCAAAGATTCCGTAATGCTTTGTTACTGATAACGTAGTTTAGGAAACTTGAAGAGAGGGCAAAAAGACGTGTTAGGTAATGCTGAGAATGTCTCTTGACTTGAATCTCCCTACTACATATTGTTATTGTGAATAATAGTGTGTTATTTCAGTACTGAAGTGGCCTCTCATATGTAATAGCAAACCATTTCTAGGAATAACAAAATCAATTTTGTGGAGAGTAAATTAACATGTGTTGTCAATTTGCATGTTTTACCATGAGACTGCACTAAGGTTTTGTATTTTTCAAAGACCCAAGTAGCAATTTGGAAGGCATACTATAGGTATTGTTGTTAATCCTTAAGTATAAAAGTATTTCAACACCTCAGAACATAACCTTACAAAAGGAAAAACATAAGCAAGTATCATCTTCTTAAACTTTGCATGTTGCCAAGGTACTGTGAGAAAACAAACATAGGAAATTGATTTTTTTATTCTTCTA
>NW_016805325.1:7868-17691 GCF_001698545.2 Rhinopithecus bieti
TAACCTTACAAAAGGAAAACATAAGCAAGTATCATCTTCTTAAACTTTGCATGTTGCCAAGGTACTGTGAGAAAACAAACATAGGAAATTGATTTTTTTATTCTTCTACGGTACTAAATAAACCATCAAAGAGAAAATCTGCCAACATATGGCAGTCTGAAATGCAGTTGGAGAATCTTTCCACCTGGGACCACTGACTGAGCTACTTAGCTGACCTTTGCAAGGTCCCCTGTGAAAAACAATAAGGAATGTATTCCCTTAGTCCATGCTGGACACTTGAAGTACTTGCATGTTACCCAACCTAAATGCCTCTAAACTCCCCAGAGACAAGGCCACTGACACAAAACTGATTTATGATGAGGAATGTAGTTTTTTGTTTCCAAAATGGCAGATAAGAGGCAATGCTAGCATACCACTTCTACTTGAAAGGGTAAAAAAGTTTGTAGAGATTCACTCTCTGAATTATTTTCAAGAAGTGATACAGGAACTGAACAGGAAAACCAAGGGAATTCAGACTCTTTGAAGGAAAGTGGCAGGCTGGAACTACACAGTGAATTAGGCAAAGAGCTGTGAGTCCCCAGAATGTGAAGAGGGGAAGATACTGCCTCTGGGACACAAACCAATGAAGAGCTTGAAAGTCCAGGCCACAGAAAATACTTATTCCTACTCAGCACTGGAACCAACTTGGGAGGGGGCCATGAGATATAAAAGTGGAAGCAGTATCAGAAAGACCCATGTGTACACTCCCAGTGTCCAGCAGGGACTGAGGGAAGACATTTCTTGTTTTCCATAGTGGACTTTGTGGAGGTCAGCCAAATAGCTCAAGCAGTGGTCACAGGTTGAAAGATACCCCTAACTGGGTTTCACAATGTAATGACAAAGGGGTTGAACTCCTTTGGTCAGGAACTGGAGTGGGGGTGAGTAAAAAGTGGGCTGCAGCCAGGAATGCAGAAGTCAGGTACCTGACTTTGTAGGCAGATGAGGTGGCTGAGAGGTGGGGAGGGATGGCCTACAAGCCATGGTTGCTTTATCCGCAGGGAAAGCTTATGACCTGGGGAAGTTGTGAGTTCTGAATGCAGGCTGCCTGGAACTTAGCTCACTGCTTCTAGTGGAACACTGTGGGAGTGGGGTTTGCCTCAGCAAGTTTGTGGGATCTGTGTGGGACTTACTGCTGCCTGGCCTTCCCCAATCCCTGCACAAAGTCTTTTGTGCCGCAGAGGCAGAAACATTCCTTTCTGGAACATTAGCTCAGTGGCCTGAGAGCACTTACTGTCCCCTGACACCTGTGGGGCTGCTTCTTGCCCTGGACATGTAGAGTCAAAGCACAAATCCTCCTGACCCAGCCCCCACCTGGGTTTTCCCTGTCACCCACCCTGGTAGCTTAGAACAAAGGACAAAATATTGCAGAGCTATGTGTCCCTGACCATTGCCTGAGAAACCAGAGTGACTCCACAAGCAACATAAGGCAAGCAAAAATCTCACTGCTACTGCCATAACTGTTGCTCTATTGGTAGCACAACCTTCTGGCTGGAGGCCAACCAACACAGTCCATTGCAGCATCTCCTGGTAGAATAACACTGTACCCAGAAAGAAGAAAATGGCTGTGTGGCCTCAGCTATCACTACTAGTTGTATCACTCTGGATAACCAGAGGTTCTGGAGTCTATTAATGTGACCAGTTTATTACCATTATAACTTGTGCTCAAGAAAGCCAACACACCATGGCTATCTGTAACCAAGGAATCTCACAGAGTCTACATTACTCCTCTGACACCGCAATTAAAGCTGATGCTGCCATCCACTGCTGGGAGACTTGAGGACAGGTCACGTAACCAGATATCTTGCAGACACTCTCCAGCACTATCCTGGAGTGAGGCAACTTAACTGGGTGGCTAGATCAGAGGAGCAACAGCGCTCACAGTATTCTGGCTCCTAACAACTCCCACTTCTAGGGGAAGGGTGAGTACACCAAATAAAGGGAATACTTCATGGGAAAAAAGAATCCTGATGGCAGGCCTTGGGCACCAGATCTTTCGACTGGTGGGAAGTTTCTTTCAGCAGAGACACAGTTGCAGTGCTAGGCTTAGCAGGAAAAGTCTTCAGCTCTAACCCAACAGTCAGACAGCCCTTGTGTATGTGAAGAGTCTTGGATAAGGGAATGTCTATTGTCATTTATCTACCAACAAAGGCACATTTTTGGCTTCTCTTACAGGAGCTTGGCATCGGTGCAACTATAGAAAGATTTTCTGGAACACAACAGGGTGACTGCATTGCCACAGGAGGAGCATTCCCCAGGTTCAGGCTTGGATGAGAGACAGAGTCACAATTCCTCCCCACTTGAAATATCAACATTTCTACAGATGAAAATAGGTACCTGTTTGACATGAATAGCCAGAGCACTGGGACAGGAGTGTGTCTGAGAGGCAGATAGCTTTCCTGTTTACCAGGCAGAGGAGCTAAGGTGACTTCAATCCATCTTTCTGATAAGACCTTAATGTGACTCAATTAAAGCTCCTCCAGCCACCTCTGTCAAGGCTGGGAACTCTGCCCACCATCAAGTATTGTATTCACCCATTTTCTTTAGCCACAACTGGTCCCGACCTAGGGACACTTCCCTACTGGCCTGAAGGCTGAACCATCAAACCAGTAAATAATATACTGGGCTAAATAAATAAATAAATGCACAGCATGAGGAAATGAGGTAAACTTCAAGAGACCTCTACAATTCCAACCACATAGGAGACAATGAACTTGCTCACACATCAAACATATTGCTACTACAACCAGCATATGAGAAATTCAACATACAAAGATTCTCTGCAACCAAGGAAATCTTATAGAGTCTTTATTCCTGAAAGCACCAAGAACTGAATTAAGCTATACATAACCATAAGCATTAAAGCTATATCTTTAAAGGGGGGGAAAAAACAGTAAAAGAAAACATATATTCAATAATAATTTTTTAAAATTCTACCCAAATTAGAAGGAACCAAAAAAGTAACTCTGGTAATATAATAAAGCAGGATTCTATAACACCCACAAAAGATTGCACTACCTTTCCAGCAATGGAACAAAATCAAGATGAAATATTTAAAATACCAAGTAAAGAATTCAGAAGATCTATTATTAAGATACCCAAGAAGATCTGAGAGAAGGTGAAAATCATCATAAAGCAATTTAAAAAGCAGTTCAGAATTTAAATACAAACATTTCTAGAGAGTTAGATATCATAAAATAAATTCTTTCAGAACTTCTGGAAATGGATGGCACAGTTAGGAAACTACAAAGTGCAGTGAAAAGTTTTAACAATATACTAGAACAAGTAGAAAAAGCTTTTCAGAGATTGAAGACAAGGCTTCTGAATTTGCCCATCAGGCATAAATAAAGAAAGGACAATCAAAGGAAATGAAGCCTTCAAGAAATATAGGATTATGTAAAATGTCCAAACCTAAGAATAATTGGTGTTCTTGAGTGAGAAGAGAAAACAAAAAAGTCTGGAAAACTTATTTGAGAAAAACTTTCCTGGCCTGCCTAGAGATTTAGATATTTAAATGCAATAAACTCAAAAAACTCCTGGGAAACTCATTGCATGAAGATCTTCACCAAGGCATGTAGTCATCAAGCTATCTAAAGTCACCATGAAGGAAATAATTATAAGAGCAAAATGACAAAAGCATCAGATAATCTATAAATGAAAAACTATCAGACGAATAGCATACTTCTCAGCAGAACCCTACATGCCAGAAGGGTTTGGAGTCCTATCGTCAGCCTCCTTAAGCATAACTGTCAGCCAAAAATTTTGTAGCCAGTGAAACTAAGTTGCATAATTGAAGTAGAAATAAGGCCATTTTATTATAAGGAAATGTTGAGAAAATTTGTCATTACAAAACCAACACTACAAAAGAAAGCTAAAAGAAATTCTAAACTTTGAAATAAAATTAAATATGCACCAAATTAGAACTTCTTAAAAACTTAAAACTCACAGGGCCTATAAAAGAATAATGCAATGAAAAAGTGAACTAGGTAGATAATAATTAGAATGATGAACAGAATATTACCTCACATCTCAATATGCTCATTGAATGTAAATGGCCTAAATGCTCCACTTAAAACATACAGGAGGTAAAATGGATTAAAAAAAAATCACAAACCAAATATCTTCTGTCTTCAATAGACTCACTTAATATGGAAGGATTCATACAAACTCAAGGTAAAGGTGTTAAAAAATATTCCACATGAATGGAAACCACAAGCAAGCAGAAGTAGCTATTATTATATCATGCACCTAAAACTGCAGCTACTAGATTCATAAAAGAATTACTGCTAAGCCTAAGAAATGAGATAGACAGTAACACAATAATTGCGGGAGAATTCTAAACACCACTGACAACACTAGACAGTTCATCAAGGCAAAACATTAACAAAGGAAAAATGGACTTAAAGGATATGCTGAAACAAATGGACTTAACAGATATTTACATAACATTCTAATCAACAGGCTTAGAATATACATTCTTCTAATCAGCACATAGAACATTCTCCAAGATAAGCCATATGAAAGAACCATGAAACAAGTCTCAGTAAACTTTAAAACCACATATACAGTGTTCTCACTCATAAGTGGAAGTTGAACAATGACAACACATGGACACAGGGAGGGGAAAAACACACACCAGTCAGGGAGTGAGTGACAAGGAGAAGGAGAGCATTAGGACAAATACCTAATGCATGCAGAGCTTAAAACCTACCCGATGAGTTGACAGATGTAGCAAACCACCGTGGCACACGTATACCTATATAACAAACCTGCATATTCTGCACACATATCCTGGAACTTTAAAAATATCGAAATCATGGCAAATATCCTCTCACACCCTAGTGAAATCAAAATAGAAATCAACTCCAGAAAGAACTTTCAAAATTATACAAATACATCAGAATTAAATAATCTTCTCCCAAATGATTTCTGAGTTAAAATGAAATCATTATAAATTTTAAAATTCCTTAAATTGAATGGTAATAATAGCTCAATTTTCAATAACTCTGGGACACAGAAAAGTAGTATTTAATAGGAAAGTCTATAGCACTAAATGCCTACATCAAAAAACCTCAAAGAACACAAAGAGACAACCTAACGTCACACCTCAAGAAACTAGAGAAACAAAAACAAACTAAACCCAAAGCAAGCAGAAGAAAAGAAATAACAAAAATCGGAGAAGAACTACATGAAATTAAAACAAAATAATTAATTAAAAAGCTGGTTACTTGAAAAAATAAACAAAATTGATAGACCTTTAACTAAATGAGCCAAGAAAAAAGAGAGGATCCAAATAAGCACAATTAGAAAAGAGACTGGAGACATTACAACTGACACTACAGAAATGCAAAAGATTACCTGAGACTACTATGAACACTTTTATGTGCACAAACTAGAAAACTTAGAGAAACTAGATAAATTCCTGAAAAAGTTCAACCCTCCTAGATTAAATCAGGAAGAAATAGAAACCTGGAACAAATAACAAGCGGCAAGATTGCATTCATAATTTACAAATGGCCAACATAATAAAAGCTTAGGACCTGAATTATAGCAGACATTCAGAGAAATATTGTTATCAGTCCTAGTGAAACCATTTCAAAAGATTGAGAGAAAGGGACCTGATATCATTTGACTGTGTCCCCACCCACATCTTACGTTGAATTTCCATCTGTTTTGGGAAGGAACCAGTGGGAGGTGATTAAATAATGGGGGCAAGTCTTTTCCATGCTATTCTCAAGATAATGAGCCTCATGAGATCTGATATTTTTAAAAAGTTACCCTGCACAAACTCTCTCTCTTTGTGTCCTGCCATTTATATAAAATGTGACTTGCTCCTCTTTGCCTTCCACTATGATGGTGAGGCTTCCCCAGCCATATGTAATTGTAAGTCCATTAAACCTCTTTCTTTTGTAAATTGCCCAGTCTCTGGCATGTCTCTATCAGCAGCATGAAAATGCATTAATACAGTAAATTGGTACCAGTAGAGTGGGGTATTGCTGAGAATATACCCCAAAATGTGGAAATCACTTTGGAACTGTGTAACAGGCAGAAGTTGGAACAGATTAGAGGACTCAGAAAAAGACAGGAAAATGTGAGAAAGTTTGGAACTTCTCACATGTCAAAATGACTTTGACAAAAAATGCTGATAGTGATATGAACAATAAGGTCCAGGCCGAATGGGTTTCAGAAGGAGATGAGGAACTTGTTGGGAACTGGAGCAAAGGTGACTCTTGTTATGTTTTAGCAGAGAGACTGGTGGCATTTTGCCCCTGCCCTAGAGATTTGTGGAACTTTGAACATGAGAGAGATGATTTAGGGTATCTGGCAGAAGAAATTTCTAAGCAGCAAAGCATTCAAGAGGTGACTTGGGTGCTGTTAAAGGCGTTCAGTTTTATGAGGAAAACAGAGCATAAAAATTCAGAAAATTTGTAGCCTGACAATGCAATAGAAAAGAAAATCCTATTTTCTGAGGAGAAATTCAATCCTGCTGCATTAATTTGCATATGTAATGAGAAACCATATGTTAATCTCCAAGACAATGAAGAAAATGTCTCCAGAGCATGTCAGAGATCTCCACAGCTGTGCCTCCCATTACAAGTCCTAAGATCTAGGAGGAAAATGTGGTTCCATGGGCCAGGCCCAGGGTCCCCTTGCTGTATGCAGCCTAGGGAATGGTGCCCTGTGTCCCAGCCACTCCAGCTGTGACTGAAAGGGGCCAATGTAGAAATGGAATGTGACTTCAGAGGGTGGAAGCTTCAAGTTTTGGCAGCTTCCATGTGATGTCAAGCCTGTAGATGCACAGAAGTCAAGAATTGAGGTTTGGGATCCTCCACTTAGAAAAGCCTGGATGTCCCAGCAGAATTTTGCTGCAGGAGTGGGGCTCTCATACAGAACCTCTGCTAGGGCAGTGTGGAAGGGAGATGAGGAGTTGGAGCTCCCACACAGAGTCCCTACTGAGGCACTACCAAGTGGAGCTGTGAGAAGAAGACTGCTGACCTCCATACCCCAGAATGGTAGATTCACTGACAGCTTACCCTGTGTGCCTGGAAAAGCCACAGACACTCAACATGAACCCATGAAATCAGCTGGGAGGAAGGTTGTACCCTGCTAAGCCACAAGGACAGAGTTGCCCAAGACCAGGGGAACCTACCTCTGGCATCAGCATAACCCAGGTGTGAGACATGGAGTCAAAGGAGATCATTTTGAAGCTTTTAAGATTTGACTGCCCTGCTGGATTTTGGACTCGCATGGGCCCTTTAGCCCCTTTGTGTATTTACCAAATGCCTGTATCCCCACTATATCTAGGAAGTAACTAATCTGCTGTTGATTTTACAGGCTCATAGGTAGAAGGTAGTCACCTTGTCTCAGATAAGACTTTGGATTGTGGACTTTTGAGTTAATGATGAAATGAGTTAAGACTTTGGGGAAATGTTGGGAAGGCAAGATTGGTTTTGAAATGTGAGGATGTAAGATTTGGGCGGGGGGGCAGGCAGAATGATATGATTTGGCTATGTCTCTACCCAAATCTCATCTTGAATTCCCACGTGTTGTGAGAGGGACCCAGTGCAAGGTGATTGAATCATGGGAGTAAGTCTTTCCTGTGTTGTTCTTATGATAGTGAATAAGTGTCATGAGATCTGATGGNAAAGAAAGAAAAGAGAAGAAAAGAAAACTACAGACCAGTATTCTTGATGAACATAGATGCAAACATTCTCAACAAAATACCAGTTAACAAAATTCAACAGCACGTCAAAAATATAATACACCATGATTAAGTGGGTTTTATCCCAAGGATGCAGGGATAGTTTATATACATAAGTTAATAAATGAGACACATCACATACAAAGGATTAAAAGCAAAAACTATAGCATTACCTCAACAGATGCAGAAAAAGCATTTGATTAGTTGCAGCATCTCTATATGATAAGAAGTCTTAAGAGACTCAGCATTGAAGGCACTTACCTCAAAATAGTAGAATGCCATACCTGACAAACCCACAGCCAGCATCATACTGAATGGGAAAAAAAAAAATTACATTCTTCCTGAGAACTGGAATCAGAAAAGAATATCCACTTTCTCCATACCTATTTAACATAGTTCTGGAAGTCCTAGCCTGAACAAAAACTCTTAGATTTGATAAACAAATTCAACAAAGTCTCAGGTTACACAATCAATGTACATAAGTCAGTGGCACTGTTATACAACAACAATAACCAAGCTGAGAATAAAATCAATAACTCAATCCTTTTCAAAACAGCTACAAAGAAAAAATAAAATGCCTAGGAATATCTTTAACCAGGGAGGTTAAAGGAGAGCTACAAGCATAACTACAACACACTGTTCAAATAAGTCATAGATGGCACACACACACGCACACACACACATACACACAAAATATGGAAACATTCTATGCTCATGAATTGGAAGAGTCAATATTACTAATATAACCATACTGTCCAAAACAATTTACAGATTCAATGTAATTCCTATTAAAATACCAACATTTTTCACAGAATTAGAAAACAATCCTAAAATTGTATAGAATAAAATAGAAGTTCAATTAGCCAAAGAAATCTTAAGCAAAAAGAGCAAATCTAGAGACATCATATTACCGACTTCAAATTATACTATAAGGCTATAGTTATCAAAACAGCATGGTACTGGTATAAATGCTGGCACATGATCCAATAGAACAAAATAGATAACACAGAAATAAAGCTAAATACATATAGCTAACTGATCTTTGACAAAGCATAAAAAATATAAATTGAGGAAAAGACAACCTATTTAGTAAACCCAAAACTCACTTTGAATTGTAAAAATCCCCATGTGTCATGTGAGGGACCCGGTGGGAGGCAATTTAATCATGAGGGTGAGCTTTTCCCATGCTGTTCTCGTGATAATGAATAAGCCTCATGAGATCTTATGGTTTTATAAAGGGGAGTTACGCTGCACATGGTCTCTTGCCTGCCATCATGTAAGACTGGACTTTGCTCTTCCTTCACCTTCTGTCATGACTGTGAGGTCTCCTCAGCCATGTGGAACTGTGAGGCTGTTGTATCTCTTTCCTTTATAAGTTATCCAGTCTTGGATATGTGTTTATTACCAGCATGAGAACAAACTAATACATCTGATTTCCTGATAGTACCCAAAAAAGTCCAGAAATTGAGTCTCATTGTCTCTAATTAGCTTGACCTTTGTCATAAACTCAATCCTGAATCAAAAACTATAGTCAGAGGAGTAAAATGTGATTGTTGTAGGCTTATGCCATAAATTTGTATCTATAGAGCTTGTATTATACTTAGTTTCACCTGAAGTACATAGTGTGAAATTAAAATTAGGATATTTCAATACAGAAAAGTAGTTTCTGGGTGGCCAAAACAAAACAAATGTTAACTACAAGAAAACAGGTTATATAGCAGCATACATCTCAACTAAAGTTTATTTCATATGGAAATATATACTGTTACTAGTACCAAGAGCTGTCACGTGACATTGCATTTAACAATACCTTGTTAAAATATTCCCATTACGTAGACATAGGAAGATAGAAGAGAATGAAGTTCCAAGAAGTACAAGAAAAATCCCAAACATGATGTAAAAATGTGTAATGTGAAAAGAGCAATGACAGAACCAACATCAGAAGAGAGCTATTATCCTATAGTCAGGAAAGGTCTGCCCAATATCTTATCTCCTTCCTCACATAGAGTCCTAACTTTATTTATACAGAGAATTTTCCAAAGAACTACAATTCTAATGTTACAGAAAATATCAACAGAAAGCAGA
>NW_016805326.1:0-651 GCF_001698545.2 Rhinopithecus bieti
ACAGTGGGTGTGTACACTCCCTGAGATATTGCCACTAGTATCATCATCTCCCTCCCAGGATATAGGGAAGAATATCACAAGGGGCTGTACACCCCCTGCAATATTGGGAGTAATATCTTCCTCTCCCCCGCTGGCTATTAGAAACAATGTCACAGAAGGGGTGTACACCCCCTGCTCTATTGGGAGTGACATCGTCCTCTCCGTTCCTGAATATTAGGAACCATATCACTAGGGAGTGTACACCTCCTGCAATATTGAGACTAATATCATCTTCTCGCCCCCTGGATATTAGGACCATATCACAGTGGTGGTGTACAGCCCCTGCGAAATCAGAAGAAATATCATCCTCTCCACCTTTGGATGTTAGGGACAATATCACGGAGGAGGTCTACACAACCTGCAATATTGGGAGTCATATCATCCTCTCCCACCCAGGATATAAGGAACAACATTACCGAGGGGATGTACAACCACTGCGATAGTTTCAATAATGTTATCCATTCAATAATGTTATCCGATAGTTTCAATAATGTTATCCACCCCCTGGCTATTAGGAATAACATCATAGAGGAGTGTACACTTTCTTCGATTTGGGGAGTAATCTCATCCTCTCCCCATCGGATATCAGGAACAAGTCTATGAATTATTAAA
>NW_016805327.1:0-651 GCF_001698545.2 Rhinopithecus bieti
GGGAGGCCTCTGGACAGGTCATGTTTGGGCTCACCTAGAATGAGAGTCAGGGAGGTGTGTGGAGTTGACTGGTGATAGGGCTGAGTCAAAGGAGGGTCTTCAGGCTGAAAGGGGAACAGAGGGCATCTGGGGTGGCCATAGTGGTGGTGGGGCTACATGTGAGGAAAAGATCAAGTTTAAATGGACACCCTACATGGGCCAGACCACATGGCACTGGGTGGCGAGGAGCCGGGCTCCTGGGTGGCAACCTCGGAGCATCTGGCCAGGGCCTGAACCCCACCTTCGAGGGCCTTCAAAGGCCACCCAGTCACAAGTGTCTACACCCACGACACAGCCCACAAATGCAATACCGGTCCTCGCGCTCAACTCCTTGTCCTGCCCCAAACCTGTCTGGAGATCCCACGAAAATGCCCAAGTCCCCACAGCTTGACCAAGGTCCTTGGCTCCTCCTCGCCTTGCCTTTCTCATCTGACCTGACCCTCGGCAGGGCTGTGGACACAGCTTTCTAAACGTGCCTGGGGTCCAGCTGCCTCTCTGGCCTGCCTGCTTTGGTGGCTGTCCCCCTGCCTGCCACCTTTCTGCCCAGGGCCCCCAGGAACCCTTCCTTCTCATTCCAGGTGAGCCCAAAGGTCACCTGCCCAGAAGCCTCCA
>NW_016805328.1:0-19939 GCF_001698545.2 Rhinopithecus bieti
CCATCATAAACTCAAGGTGATGTCTTCTGGTTATTAATTTTAATATGAAAGTTATTCAGTTTCATAATTATTAAAGGAATCTATTTTATAAAAGAGATAGCTTCACTGAAAGCAAAATAAAATAATTAAGATTCTCTTCTTCTACAATGAATTTATATAAAGATTGTACTAATTATGCCATATGCGTGAAGGTAATAGGAAACATGTTAAGTGCATAATATCAGAGAGATGTTTACATTCTGTTTTCCAGATTATAAATGAAACTCTCTAACATATTTTTTAAACCTAATGCTGTTGACAGTTGCATACGCAGTTATAATTTCCTAATCCACTGATGGACACACATCACAATGTATTTTATAAGCCACAATATACTATTTCGCTCTGTGCAATGTAATGAGAGGATAGATCTCAATCAAGACCACTTGATATTGTAGCATTCAACCAAAATCTACTGTGAAGTATTAATTTGTCATTTCAACATAAGTCATGAATGCATGTTATTTGAAAGTAATATATTTTAATAATATCTTAAATCAGGGGCTTCTAGAGAACACAGATCGATGGGACCTTTTCCTCTTATCTAGTATCATGCCACACAATAATAAATGCTTAAAATGCTGATGATATAACAATACATTACATTTCAACTCTCCCAATAGCACTGCAAAAAAAGAATATTGAAAATGTGCCCTCACAGTAGAAATAAAGTGGCTAGAAAGGAATAATGTGAGTTGCCCCCCTAAATAAAATGTATTACATTGATAAATGTATAGGTAAGCCCTTCACTGCCTGAAAATAGGCACAGACCCCAAAGTAGACTGAAATTGTTGTTTTCCATCCGCTTTTCAAAGGGTGCTAATATGCCCTAAATCTACTGGGATTAGTTAACAGTAATAGAATAATTTCAAATTAAAACTAATCAAATACATAATTGTATATGTCCTGCATTACAATTAGCTAAAATTAATGTAATAAACTTTGTTCTGAATTAAATGTGAGGAGATCTGGCTCTATACTTAAAATGATGATGATAAAAGTGATGGAAAATATACTCTGAGTCTTCTTAATGTTGGGTACGAATGTTTATATGGAAGTTAGATCAGTACATTTTGTGTTTTCACTTTTGAATCTTGGAGATCTGAGCACAAGAAGGAACTTTTTTCTAGTATATACATTACAGTATTATTTTATGGCTTTATTGGGTTTTTTAAATTGCTTCATAAAGAACAATTTATTTAAAACACTGATTTATGTCTTGATTCAAACAGTTCTTTGAGCACATATTTTAAGTGACCCATGTTTCTTATTTCTGTTCTTTCTTTCTGTGTCTTTGCCTCTCTCTCTCTCTCTCTTCATTAGCCATTTAAATAAGCATGAGATAGTTGGCAGAAAGCTGGCTATATTTATTTTCAAACTTAACAACTCTTCAATGCGATCAGTTAATTCTGGGGAAAATGTGACTAATTAGAACTATTTGGCTTTTGAAAGTGTTCAAAATGTCACTGTCTTAGATTTTATCCTTTTCTAATATGTATATATTTTTTAAGTTGTAAACTGCTCAATTCAGCATGTGTAATGTTTCTTTGTATTTATCTGATACTCTTCTTTTATGGCTACTGCTTTTGTCTTTTTTTTTTTCCATAGGTTATTGGGTTACAGGTGGTATTTGGTTACATGAGTAAATCCTTTAGTGGTGATTTGTGAGATTTTGGTGCATCTATCACCCAAGCAGTATACACTGCACCCTATTTGTAGTATTTTATCCCTCGCTCTCCTCCCACACTTCCTCCCAAGTCCCCAAAGTCCATTGTATCATTCTTCTGCCTTTGCATCCTCATAGCTCTTTGTCTTGTATAAGAAATTGTTAACTATTCAAAGTCATGACAACATCGTCCTGTTTGATTTTAGGAGATTTATTATTTTAGCTTTTATGTTTAGATCTGTGATCCAACTCAAATTAATTTTGTGTATGAAGTGAGATATAGAGATGGAGGTTCACTTCTTTTCCATATGGATACCCAGTTGCCAAACATCATTTGTTAAAACAACCTTCCTTTCCCCATTTAAATGACTTGACCCCTTGACTAAAATGATCATGTATATGTGGGACTATTTATGAAATCATTATCTTTCTATACTTACACTAATGCCATATTGTATTGATTACTGTAGTTTATAAGGGGTATTGAAATCAGGTACTTAAGTCCTCCCAATTTTAAGGTTCTTGTGTACTAGATCCTTTGCCTTTTAACATATTTTTTAAAATAAATTTGTCTTTTAAATTTTCAAAAGGAGTTGCTGAGATTTTGATTTTGATTGCATTTAATCTATAGGACAATTTGGGGATAATGGGTTTCTTAACAAAATTGAGATTCCCAAATCATGCACATGGTATAGCTCTCCTTTTATTAGGTCATCTTAAATATATCTCAGCAATGATCTGTAGTTTTCAGTATAGAAGACTTGTGATCTGTTATTAGATTTATTTCCATTTATCCTATATCTTATGTTGCCAATATAAATGTTCTTTTGAAATTTTATTTTGAAATTCTTTGTTGCTAGGATATAGAATTATAATTTATTTTTGTAAAGACTGCACATTGTGGCCTTGTAAAATTCACTTATTAGTTCTAGTAGGGACTTGTATGTAAATTCCTTACGGTTTTGTACATATACATGATCTGCTAATCATGACGGTACATCTTTTTTAATCTCTTAGTTCCTTAATATTTTCCTCGTGTTATGGAACTGACTAGGACTTCCAGTATAATGTTAAATAAAAGTGGTCAGTGAATATCCTTGGCTTGTTTCCAGTCTTAGGGAGAAAGCTTCCAATATTTCACCATTAAGTATGATGCTGTGAGTTTTCATAAGTGTGCTTTATCACATTGAAGAAACTCCCTTTATTCCTTGTCTGCTGATAGTTTTTGTCATAAATGAGTATGAAGTTCTATCGATGGTTTTCTTGTGTCTATTGAAATGATTATATAATTTTCTTCCTCATTATGTTAATATGATGAATTACATTGATTTTCAAGTGTCTAATACAGGTATTTAAAGCCATACATTTGCCTCCCTCTTTAGCTGCATCCACAAATTTTTTGATATTTCGAGTTTTCATTTTCATCCAATTTGAAATAGCTCAAATTTCCCTTGTGCTTTCTTCTTTGCCCCATGTATTGTATAGATGTGTATTCTTTAATATCAAAATACTTTGGATTTACTGATTTCGAAATATAAGATTACATCCTGACTATATGATTCCAATCTTTTGAAATTTATGAAGACTTGTTTTATGACACAGAAGGTAGCCTATCTTGGTGAAGGCTCCATGTATACTTGAAAATGATGATGCCTTCTGCGGTTGTTGGGTGTAGATTTTTAATAAATGTCAAATAGTTCAGGTTGTCAGTATACTAGATTTTGGATTACTAATTAAGTAGTTTAATAATTATCTGAATAATTTAACAATTAGTGCAAAAAGCCTTTGAAAGGTGACCCAGATTAGAGTTCTCAAATGAACAAATGAGAAGTGACTCCATTTGAGCAGTTCCCATGTGACCCAGCATTATAATGAGCTTAATAGAGCCTCATTATCCTTAGATTTCATTGTATGTTATAAATAAAATTTGGAACCAAATTAGTTACACCTAGTGTGTTTAGACAGTGTACCATTACCTGGAATTCAAACAAACAAAAGACCAAAACTAGGATTTCGGAGGAATTATGTCCATGTAAGAATCATCTTATTTAACAATTAATTGATTTTCCTTTTCTGTGCTACCTTTTAACAGACAGCTAAGTGTCACTTAGAGGAAAAGTCTACAAGAAAACGGGTTTATATACAGAAATGTTACATACTAAGGGTTAATAGAAATGAACATCAGATTAGCTCCCAATGCTTCATACTACCTTCACACATAAGTCTAGGGTATAGACACAGGTGTGTTTGTATATGTGTGTCTGTGTGTGTGTAGCAGAGACCTACCACAAAGAAATAACATGCTCCGAGGACAGTGTAGAACCACACACTAGGAAAGCATTCTTGGACAGTAAGGCAGGTACCTTAAAAGCATATCCTCAGTATTTAATTCTGAAGGGTATCTTACAAAACACCATAGTATCTTAAATCTCTTTCAAGATTAGCAGCCTTATAGGGAAAAGTCTAATGTGCCTTTAAATTTTTCATTCATAAATTTAAAACTATTAAAGAAAAAAATAAATCCTAGCTAACATAATGTGTTTGCTGCTTTATTTCTAACTGCAGAGAGGTCATTACTCTATGTCAATGTCATCTTTGATGAAGCTTTAACATTTTTAGTCTTCAAATTGTGTACAGTTTATTCATATTATACTTGCAACTTTGCCATTCCGAAACCTATGGTCACCAATTAAAATATGTAAACTGTTTCCAAGAATCAGACCTTCTTTTCTTCTGTTTAGATTTTTCACCAACCTAAATAATAAATGAATTAGTAGCCAACAATGGTAATACTAAGTGAATCAAAACAAATACATTACACTGCAGCTCAAACTTTCACAAAGCTATTGCATGTGTTCAAAAACCTTCATGACCCTGTGCTTGAGTCCTTTAAGTAACCTACAAAGGACTTTGGTTATTAGAAAAAATTATTACTTTAATGAGCCATCATTAACTTTTAACTCTGTGTGTACCCTCTTCCACCTATAGGGTTAGAGTACACAGTCAATGTAGCATTTCAGTTCAAGTTATTGACCCAATGAAGACAGAACTGTTACACTTAAAATTTCCAAAAGAATTACGGAAGTTTCATTCAATCCAAACAATATTTTCTTCCTGCTTTGGGTTCTCTCCTACCTAAACAGTATATTTGGCAGAACCATCTTTACAATCAGTACTGTATAAAGTCAAAGACATAGGGTAGAATGATAAGACTAAAAAGTCAATATTTGAACTGATAAACAGAAGTGTAGCCATGTTGTAAAGTAGTAAAGTGTGGTCTCTGGCACACAGTAGGCATTCATTAAATATGTGGCTAATGAATGACTTAAATGACCACATGGAATGTGATCTGTAGCCATTACAAAGCCCAGACATATCAGCTAAAACATCTGAGCCAAAGGTAAACTACAAAAGAACATGCAGACTCATAGCATGTCATTCTTTCAAAGCATTTTTCACTCACCAAAGGTTAATGTTCCTTTCAGTGAGCTTTACAGGCAGTGCTGAAGCAATGAAAATGAAAGCCATTGCTGTGATATTTCTGCTTTTAGAGACTGTATAACAAAGATACAGATAAAGCAGAACATTTGATTAGCTATCTATATGCCCCAGCTGGAGATCATCACAGGCTTTGCAAACACACCTACCATTGACCCTCAGCATCCCCATGGAGAAGCTGAATGACATCTCCATTTCTAATCAGGACGTCTTCTGAGCCTCTCTTCCTGCAGTCTGCTAGGGCTCTATATTTGCCTGGAGACTGTAAAGTTGTTTTTAAAAATTATATTACAAACTTGATTGCAAAACCACTTGCATAACTGCCTGCTCTGCGACATGAAGAATTTACTCTTTACTTCACTGGTAAATGTGGTAGCTGCAGCAGCTTTGCAGGAACAGATGGACATGAAGCAGTATGTGATGGGGGACAAAAAAAGGCAGAACAAGTTTATTTAATCTGAAGAATCAATTTTTATTTGAAAAAAAAGAATTACAACATGAAATATAGGGAAAATAGCAGAGCACAACTAATTTAAGTTACATTAATTATAAGCAGAAATCCAGAAAAAAACAAGTGTGAAAATAATAATTTTTAAATAGGGCTTTTGTAAACTACTCTCATGAAAATTTTATCTGGGCACATACAGACAGTAGCCCTGAACAAAATTTACTCATGCCCCAAAAAGAATTTCTGGGCTTTGTATTGTTTTACACAGGTTAAAATAATGGGCACAAAAGCTGTGGTTTCAACAAAAGCATATTAAATCATAATGTTGTGCTTTACTTGACCTTAGCCATTTTGCAGCCGTAATTTTAACTTAATTCATTAATAAACTAAATAATCCAAGGCACACCGATTGCATTTGGTTACAAAGTAGAGAAGAAATAATTTTCAAGTCCAAAAGTATTCTGAGATAAGAATCTTTCAAGCACAATATCTGACACATTAGATACATGATTTTAAAAGACAGCGTACCATAATTAAAAGCTTTATTAAATGAAAGAAAAGAAGCATGTGCTGTGGTTTCTTTGTGTGTCCATTAACCTGAAAACAACATCTGCATCATTTGAGCTGAATGTCTTTTGCGCAGTATTTTCCAAATGAGCTGAGAAGCAGGCAGGAAAGAGCTACTTGCCATTTGACATAGTAGCTTCATCAATATAGGAGAGCCATTTCCGACATGGGTCTCTACAAGGGAAGCAGCACCCATTATTGCTCAGTTTACAACTTGATCAAGTGAGGCCAAAAGAGCAGGCCATTCCAGCTTCTTTTTTTGGCAGGGAAGAAGAGTATATGGAATACATTGTGTTGCGTTTTGTATGTTTTCCTTAGGAATTATTGGACAAAGAGAGAGAAACTAATAGGTTTTCTATATTCCCATCCTCTGTGATTAAAGCATTCTTCAATTTTGCATATTAACTTTATCTTATGATACCATAGCTAGAAAAAAAAAAATGCTTAAAGCTGAGTTCTTTACAATGCCTTCATAGATCATCTACAGCAAACGGTTAAACACAAACTGGCTTCCTCTGACTTTTGCTCGCATTTAAAACCTACTTCTATCCATTCCATACTCTGCTAACATTAATTAAAGAAATTAAACTTCTTTTATTATTAGTCTAAGCCTGAGATTCCCAAAGTGTGGGAGACAGACTGTTGTGGGTTCCCGAGACCCTTTCAAGGGGTCTGCAAGGTCAACATACATTAAGACACTATTTGCCTTTTCATTTCTTTGGGGTTCTCAAGTTTTAAGGATGTAAAGGCTTCCTTCATTAAAAGTTTGAGAACTGCAGGTATAGACAATTAACTCTGGACAAATATCTTATCAGCTCTAAGCCTCAGTTTCCTCCTCTGTAAATTGAAGGTAATAAAGCCTGCTCTTTTCATACTAATACTGTGAATATTAATTGAGAAATCATTTGGCAAACTGTAAACTATCAGACAAATATGTATTATGGTCATCGNTAAATAAATAAATAAATAAATAAATAAATAAAACACTTTGTGCAGAGGGACGTCACTATTCAAGAATTTCATTTCCCTAATTCTGTCTTCTAATCACAGTACTAGCACACAAAATAAATGTATTTTGATTTCAATCTGTTGTTGTTGCAGAAGCGTTAAGTGAAATATCAAGCATATGGACACTTTAATGAGTAACTTATAAATCTACCATCAGGAATTCCAGCAACTGGACATTAGAAGATTTATCATTTACAAGTACCTTTAGATAAAATACAATTGGTTTGCCATCCAGATTGTTCCATCAGATGATACCACTAGCATAATCAATATTATCTTGATACAATACATAAACCTATTTGAAAGACAAAGTATACATTATATAGCTATTATGTTTATTGTTTTTTATTAACCAATCACAGAAAAACGTGCACCTAATATGCAACTTGAAAGTCCAACTCACAACTCATGATTCAAAAAGCAGAAATTTCAAACCATTGTTTCACAAGTCCATAATATAAAATACTCCAAACATAAATTCAACATTGCATGCAACGACTGGCCATTTGCTTCAAAACAAGTGATCACAGTATTTATATATTCAAAAAAGAGAAATCTATATATGTACTTTTAAAAAAAAAAACTAAGAAGAAATACAACTTCAGAAAATCTTTTCTAGAATAAATTTTCTAGAAAATTGAAAAGTAACTAAAGACGTTGAAAAGCAGAGCTTTATTAAGAAACATCTGCGGTACAGATAAGAATATTTAACTTAAAGCTGTGATTTGTACCTAAACTTCAATGCATAAAATGTAAAGTTTAACATGTCAAAACTACAGAATGTTTAGCTTTGGATCATCTTAAAGCTATAAGATAGCTCTGACGACCCCAAAGGTCAGTCAGCATGCAAAAGAGATCCTTCAGAACATATCTCTTTGGGGCGTTGTAATCACACAGATAGCACAAAATTAAATAATAAACTATCAATTAACACAGGAGTTTAAAATCTTTGATTCTCTCTCTTCTCTCTTTGAAGTTTTGCTACTGAAAAGTTACCCAAAAAATACAAGTAAAACTTTTTATCTGTAAAAGTTCAAAAGAATTGATTTCAGATTTTCAGGTGAAATCTAAACAGATGCTGTAAAAAACTTTAATTGGCAACAAAATAGCACCGCAATTCTGCGTGGGGGTAATGGAAGATGCGAAGATGTTTCTTGCAAGGCTGAGAAACTGCAAACGACGAAGTTCACCTCAATGCTGAGAACATTCCTGTAAATGTCATGGGCAGTGTAGGATAACCTGACTACGGTGCTGTTTATCTGTAACACTTTTAGGAAATATAATATAGTTCACACCCTCAAAGAAAATATTATTTTTAGAATGTCTATTCAATCTCCTTGAATTCAAGGGGAACTTGGTCTCCTTGTGTTACTCAGAACAGCAGCTCCAAAATAATTAAGAATGATGTTAACACTCAAATGAATTTTAAAGCCAAAACGTTATCTGTGCTATAACTTCTAACGCTAAGTGTGAGGATTCATAAAGGTCCATCATAAACTCAAGGTGATGTCTTCTGGTTATTAATTTTAATATGAAAGTTATTCAGTTTCATAATTATTAAAGGAATCTATTTTATAAAAGAGATAGCTTCACTGAAAGCAAAATAAAATAATTAAGATTCTCTTCTTCTACAATGAATTTATATAAAGATTGTACTAATTATGCCATATGCGTGAAGGTAATAGGAAACATGTTAAGTGCATAATATCAGAGAGATGTTTACATTCTGTTTTCCAGATTATAAATGAAACTCTCTAACATATTTTTTAAACCTAATGCTGTTGACAGTTGCATACGCAGTTATAATTTCCTAATCCACTGATGGACACACATCACAATGTATTTTTATAAGCCACAATATACTATTTCGCTCTGTGCAATGTAATGAGAGGATAGATCTCAATCAAGACCACTTGATATTGTAGCATTCAACCAAAATCTACTGTGAAGTATTAATTTGTCATTTCAACATAAGTCATGAATGCATGTTATTTGAAAGTAATATATTTTAATAATATCTTAAATCAGGGGCTTCTAGAGAACACAGATCGATGGGACCTTTTCCTCTTATCTAGTATCATGCCACACAATAATAAATGCTTAAAATGCTGATGATATAACAATACATTACATTTCAACTCTCCCAATAGCACTGCAAAAAAAGAATATTGAAAATGTGCCCTCACAGTAGAAATAAAGTGGCTAGAAAGGAATAATGTGAGTTGCCCCCCTAAATAAAATGTATTACATTGATAAATGTATAGGTAAGCCCTTCACTGCCTGAAAAATAGGCACAGACCCCAAAGTAGACTGAAATTGTTGTTTTTCCATACGCTTTTCAAAGGGTGCTAATATGCCCTAAATCTACTGGGATTAGTTAACAGTAATAGAATAATTTCAAATTAAAACTAATCAAATACATAATTGTATATGTCCTGCATTACAATTAGCTAAAAATTAATGTAATAAACTTTGTTCTGAATTAAATGTGAGGAGATCTGGCTCTATACTTAAAATGATGATGATAAAAGTGATGGAAAATATACTCTGAGTCTTCTTAATGTTGGGTACGAATGTTTATATGGAAGTTAGATCAGTACATTTTGTGTTTTCACTTTTGAATCTTGGAGATCTGAGCACAAGAAGGAACTTTTTTCTAGTATATACATTACAGTATTATTTTATGGCTTTATTGGGTTTTTTAAATTGCTTCATAAAGAACAATTTATTTAAAACACTGATTTATGTCTTGATTCAAACAGTTCTTTGAGCACATATTTTAAGTGACCCATGTTTCTTATTTCTGTTCTTTCTTTCTGTGTCTTTGCCTCTCTCTCTCTCTCTCTTCATTAGCCATTTAAATAAGCATGAGATAGTTGGCAGAAAGCTGGCTATATTTATTTTCAAACTTAACAACTCTTCAATGCGATCAGTTAATTCTGGGGAAAATGTGACTAATTAGAACTATTTGGCTTTTGAAAGTGTTCAAAATGTCACTGTCTTAGATTTTATCCTTTTCTAATATGTATATATTTTTTAAGTTGTAAACTGCTCAATTCAGCATGTGTAATGTTTCTTTGTATTTATCTGATACTCTTCTTTTATGGCTACTGCTTTTTGTCTTTTTTTTTTTCCATAGGTTATTGGGTTACAGGTGGTATTTGGTTACATGAGTAAATCCTTTAGTGGTGATTTGTGAGATTTTGGTGCATCTATCACCCAAGCAGTATACACTGCACCCTATTTGTAGTATTTTATCCCTCGCTCTCCTCCCACACTTCCTCCCAAGTCCCCAAAGTCCATTGTATCATTCTTCTGCCTTTGCATCCTCATAGCTCTTTGTCTTGTATAAGAAATTGTTAACTATTCAAAGTCATGACAACATCGTCCTGTTTGATTTTAGGAGATTTATTATTTTAGCTTTTATGTTTAGATCTGTGATCCAACTCAAATTAATTTTTGTGTATGAAGTGAGATATAGAGATGGAGGTTCACTTCTTTTTCCATATGGATACCCAGTTGCCAAACATCATTTGTTAAAACAACCTTCCTTTCCCCATTTAAATGACTTGACCCCTTGACTAAAAATGATCATGTATATGTGGGACTATTTATGAAATCATTATCTTTCTATACTTACACTAATGCCATATTGTATTGATTACTGTAGTTTATAAGGGGTATTGAAATCAGGTACTTAAGTCCTCCCAATTTTTAAGGTTCTTGTGTACTAGATCCTTTGCCTTTTAACATATTTTTTAAAATAAATTTGTCTTTTAAATTTTCAAAAGGAGTTGCTGAGATTTTGATTTTGATTGCATTTAATCTATAGGACAATTTGGGGATAATGGGTTTCTTAACAAAATTGAGATTCCCAAATCATGCACATGGTATAGCTCTCCTTTTATTAGGTCATCTTAAATATATCTCAGCAATGATCTGTAGTTTTCAGTATAGAAGACTTGTGATCTGTTATTAGATTTATTTCCATTTATCCTATATCTTATGTTGCCAATATAAATGTTCTTTTGAAATTTTATTTTGAAATTCTTTGTTGCTAGGATATAGAATTATAATTTATTTTGTAAAGACTGCACATTGTGGCCTTGTAAAATTCACTTATTAGTTCTAGTAGGGACTTGTATGTAAATTCCTTACGGTTTTGTACATATACATGATCTGCTAATCATGACGGTACATCTTTTTTAATCTCTTAGTTCCTTAATATTTTCCTCGTGTTATGGAACTGACTAGGACTTCCAGTATAATGTTAAATAAAAGTGGTCAGTGAATATCCTTGGCTTGTTTCCAGTCTTAGGGAGAAAGCTTCCAATATTTCACCATTAAGTATGATGCTGTGAGTTTTCATAAGTGTGCTTTATCACATTGAAGAAACTCCCTTTATTCCTTGTCTGCTGATAGTTTTGTCATAAATGAGTATGAAGTTCTATCGATGGTTTTCTTGTGTCTATTGAAATGATTATATAATTTTCTTCCTCATTATGTTAATATGATGAATTACATTGATTTTCAAGTGTCTAATACAGGTATTTAAAGCCATACATTTGCCTCCCTCTTTAGCTGCATCCACAAATTTTTTGATATTTCGTGTTTTCATTTTCATCCAATTTGAAATAGCTCAAATTTCCCTTGTGCTTTCTTCTTTGCCCCATGTATTGTATAGATGTGTATTCTTTAATATCAAAATACTTTGGATTTACTGATTTCGAAATATAAGATTACATCCTGACTATATGATTCCAATCTTTTGAAATTTATGAAGACTTGTTTTATGACACAGAAGGTAGCCTATCTTGGTGAAGGCTCCATGTATACTTGAAAATGATGATGCCTTCTGCGGTTGTTGGGTGTAGATTTTAATAAATGTCAAATAGTTCAGGTTGTCAGTATACTAGATTTTGGATTACTAATTAAGTAGTTTAATAATTATCTGAATAATTTAACAATTAGTGCAAAAGCCTTTGAAAGGTGACCCAGATTAGAGTTCTCAAATGAACAAATGAGAAGTGACTCCATTTGAGCAGTTCCCATGTGACCCAGCATTATAATGAGCTTAATAGAGCCTCATTATCCTTAGATTTCATTGTATGTTATAAATAAAATTTGGAACCAAATTAGTTACACCTAGTGTGTTTAGACAGTGTACCATTACCTGGAATTCAAACAAACAAAAGACCAAAACTAGGATTTCGGAGGAATTATGTCCATGTAAGAATCATCTTATTTAACAATTAATTGATTTTCCTTTTCTGTGCTACCTTTTAACAGACAGCTAAGTGTCACTTAGAGGAAAAGTCTACAAGAAAACGGGTTTATATACAGAAATGTTACATACTAAGGGTTAATAGAAATGAACATCAGATTAGCTCCCAATGCTTCATACTACCTTCACACATAAGTCTAGGGTATAGACACAGGTGTGTTTGTATATGTGTGTCTGTGTGTGTGTAGCAGAGACCTACCACAAAGAAATAACATGCTCCGAGGACAGTGTAGAACCACACACTAGGAAAGCATTCTTGGACAGTAAGGCAGGTACCTTAAAAGCATATCCTCAGTATTTAATTCTGAAGGGTATCTTACAAAACACCATAGTATCTTAAATCTCTTTCAAGATTAGCAGCCTTATAGGGAAAAGTCTAATGTGCCTTTAAATTTTCATTCATAAATTTAAAACTATTAAAGAAAAAAATAAATCCTAGCTAACATAATGTGTTTGCTGCTTTATTTCTAACTGCAGAGAGGTCATTACTCTATGTCAATGTCATCTTTGATGAAGCTTTAACATTTTAGTCTTCAAATTGTGTACAGTTTATTCATATTATACTTGCAACTTTGCCATTCCGAAACCTATGGTCACCAATTAAAATATGTAAACTGTTTCCAAGAATCAGACCTTCTTTTCTTCTGTTTAGATTTTCACCAACCTAAATAATAAATGAATTAGTAGCCAACAATGGTAATACTAAGTGAATCAAAACAAATACATTACACTGCAGCTCAAACTTTCACAAAGCTATTGCATGTGTTCAAAACCTTCATGACCCTGTGCTTGAGTCCTTTAAGTAACCTACAAAGGACTTTGGTTATTAGAAAAAATTATTACTTTAATGAGCCATCATTAACTTTTAACTCTGTGTGTACCCTCTTCCACCTATAGGGTTAGAGTACACAGTCAATGTAGCATTTCAGTTCAAGTTATTGACCCAATGAAGACAGAACTGTTACACTTAAAATTTCCAAAAGAATTACGGAAGTTTCATTCAATCCAAACAATATTTTCTTCCTGCTTTGGGTTCTCTCCTACCTAAACAGTATATTTGGCAGAACCATCTTTACAATCAGTACTGTATAAAGTCAAAGACATAGGGTAGAATGATAAGACTAAAAGTCAATATTTGAACTGATAAACAGAAGTGTAGCCATGTTGTAAAGTAGTAAAGTGTGGTCTCTGGCACACAGTAGGCATTCATTAAATATGTGGCTAATGAATGACTTAAATGACCACATGGAATGTGATCTGTAGCCATTACAAAGCCCAGACATATCAGCTAAAACATCTGAGCCAAAGGTAAACTACAAAAGAACATGCAGACTCATAGCATGTCATTCTTTCAAAGCATTTTCACTCACCAAAGGTTAATGTTCCTTTCAGTGAGCTTTACAGGCAGTGCTGAAGCAATGAAAATGAAAGCCATTGCTGTGATATTTCTGCTTTTAGAGACTGTATAACAAAGATACAGATAAAGCAGAACATTTGATTAGCTATCTATATGCCCCAGCTGGAGATCATCACAGGCTTTGCAAACACACCTACCATTGACCCTCAGCATCCCCATGGAGAAGCTGAATGACATCTCCATTTCTAATCAGGACGTCTTCTGAGCCTCTCTTCCTGCAGTCTGCTAGGGCTCTATATTTGCCTGGAGACTGTAAAGTTGTTTTAAAATTATATTACAAACTTGATTGCAAAACCACTTGCATAACTGCCTGCTCTGCGACATGAAGAATTTACTCTTTACTTCACTGGTAAATGTGGTAGCTGCAGCAGCTTTGCAGGAACAGATGGACATGAAGCAGTATGTGATGGGGACAAAAAAAGGCAGAACAAGTTTATTTAATCTGAAGAATCAATTTTATTTGAAAAAAAAGAATTACAACATGAAATATAGGGAAAATAGCAGAGCACAACTAATTTAAGTTACATTAATTATAAGCAGAAATCCAGAAAAAAACAAGTGTGAAAATAATAATTTTTAAATAGGGCTTTTGTAAACTACTCTCATGAAAATTTTATCTGGGCACATACAGACAGTAGCCCTGAACAAAATTTACTCATGCCCCAAAAAGAATTTCTGGGCTTTGTATTGTTTTACACAGGTTAAAATAATGGGCACAAAAGCTGTGGTTTCAACAAAAGCATATTAAATCATAATGTTGTGCTTTACTTGACCTTAGCCATTTTGCAGCCGTAATTTTAACTTAATTCATTAATAAACTAAATAATCCAAGGCACACCGATTGCATTTGGTTACAAAGTAGAGAAGAAATAATTTTCAAGTCCAAAAGTATTCTGAGATAAGAATCTTTCAAGCACAATATCTGACACATTAGATACATGATTTTTAAAAGACAGCGTACCATAATTAAAAGCTTTATTAAATGAAAGAAAAGAAGCATGTGCTGTGGTTTCTTTGTGTGTCCATTAACCTGAAAACAACATCTGCATCATTTGAGCTGAATGTCTTTTGCGCAGTATTTTTCCAAATGAGCTGAGAAGCAGGCAGGAAAGAGCTACTTGCCATTTGACATAGTAGCTTCATCAATATAGGAGAGCCATTTCCGACATGGGTCTCTACAAGGGAAGCAGCACCCATTATTGCTCAGTTTACAACTTGATCAAGTGAGGCCAAAAGAGCAGGCCATTCCAGCTTCTTTTTTTGGCAGGGAAGAAGAGTATATGGAATACATTGTGTTGCGTTTTTGTATGTTTTCCTTAGGAATTATTGGACAAAGAGAGAGAAACTAATAGGTTTTTCTATATTCCCATCCTCTGTGATTAAAGCATTCTTCAATTTTGCATATTAACTTTATCTTATGATACCATAGCTAGAAAAAAAAAAAATGCTTAAAGCTGAGTTCTTTACAATGCCTTCATAGATCATCTACAGCAAACGGTTAAACACAAACTGGCTTCCTCTGACTTTTTGCTCGCATTTAAAACCTACTTCTATCCATTCCATACTCTGCTAACATTAATTAAAGAAATTAAACTTCTTTTTATTATTAGTCTAAGCCTGAGATTCCCAAAGTGTGGGAGACAGACTGTTGTGGGTTCCCGAGACCCTTTCAAGGGGTCTGCAAGGTCAACATACATTAAGACACTATTTGCCTTTTTCATTTCTTTGGGGTTCTCAAGTTTTAAGGATGTAAAGGCTTCCTTCATTAAAAAGTTTGAGAACTGCAGGTATAGACAATTAACTCTGGACAAATATCTTATCAGCTCTAAGCCTCAGTTTCCTCCTCTGTAAATTGAAGGTAATAAAGCCTGCTCTTTTTCATACTAATACTGTGAATATTAATTGAGAAATCATTTGGCAAACTGTAAACTATCAGACAAATATGTATTATGGTCATCGTATTATTAGGAGAAACAATATCTACTTTTTTAAAGACTGCATTTCAGAGTCAATGCTGTACAGTTTTGTGATTATCCATGCCATTACCCTCTTTTTGTTTTGGGGTTTTTTTTTTTTTTTTTTTTTTTTTTGGAGACAGAGTTTCACTCTTTTTGCTCAGGCTGGAGTGCAATGGCGCGATCTCAGCTCACTGCAACCTGCGCCTCCTGGGTTCAAGTGATTCTCCTGGCTCAGTCTCCTGAATAGCTGGGATTACAGGCATGCGCCACCACAACCGCCTAATTTTGTATTTTTAGTAGAGACGAGGTTTACCCTCTTCCACTAACAGTGGAACTGCCAAATGTAATTGATTCCTCTGAGGGGCACCAAGGAGCACTCTACCTCCAGGCATCACTCCTACCCTCCAAGCTGGTGACTTTAGAAAAGTAGGGATTTACCCCCAAACAGTCCTACCTCCTCTTTAATAACCCACTAGTATCCTCCCAACTTGCAAACTATTCCTTCTATAAACACTTTGACCCTAAAGCAACCTCCTTTAATTTTACAGGGTGCTCCCTTGCTCCAATATGCTGAGATTTTATATTATTAGTACATTTTGAGAACACACTAAAATATATCCCAAGATGTTATTAAATAGTTTTTAACGTATAATGCTTATTTCCTTTATTTTCTAATCTGGAATCCAAACTGCTTTTTAAAGTATATTTGAAGTTCCTTTGTTCTCTGATTTTATTTCACATGTCTGGATGGAAAACACAGTGGTGAAGCTCTACTAAAGATAAAACTGGGCAATGTATAGAGATTTGGAAAGATTGACTATTTCATCAACTTCAGTAGAAGTTCTATGTATAGGTCAAACAGGTTCTACTCAAAGAGAGAAGTGCTTCCTGATGTTCATAATAAGATTTATTTCAACTACTTTGGCAATGGCACACTCCTAATGGCCTCAAGGATGCTGACAAAAGATTGCCCCTATGTGCTCCACCTATGTTTCATTAGTAAAACTGCCTCAATAATTTTAATTTAATATATTATTACTAACCATGAGGGGCCTATTTTCTTCTTCATTTTCATCATAAGTAGGGTAGAAATAGTTGCTTGACCATTCCTCAGGTTCTTCAGAGATTTCTGCAGATTGTGACGCCTCAGTCCAAACTATAAGAAAAGTGTGGAATGTGGCAGTTACTTGATGGTGCTAATTTACCACAAGGTGAGAAATAAAACTAGCTATAATGCTTTAAAAAGTTGAATTTTAAAAAATGGATTAACCAATCTAATGTAAGCAGCAAATTAACAGATCTCATCCTGGCCACATTAAACTATTCATGCAATCTTGGAAAAGTCATTGTCACTTTTTTCTAACTTGGTTTCCTCACCTGCCAAATGAAGGTGTTAGTACTATGCTCTCCCCTTACTTTTTTGGGGGCCACAACATAGATGACCTGAGGGAAGTGACCTTTAACTGGATAACTGGAAACTCAACAACGCTATCATTACCTTTTTCTCCTCAACCAGTAGAGAAATCTTCCATATTAAGGATCATCATATTAAAGTGTTGAGTATCAGGCACACTGTTAGGCATTTCTCCAAAGAAGTCTATGCTATTGATCCTAGAGTTGCTTAGGTGATCCTCATGTATGCTTCTACAGCACTTTGTACTTCCCTGCTGTAACACTCACCAAATTTACTTTTAATTGCTTAACTATCTTTCTATTCTCCTAGCTTCATGAGTATGGCAGCTGAGTGTATCCTAATTAGACTATATGCCTAGCACTTTGCATAACTCCTGGAATGCAGATCGTGATATGTCAATATTTGTTGAATTAAATAAAGTATTTAAAATCACTTCAAATAAAACCATTCACAGAGGAAGAATAAATATTCCAGCTGTTAATGACTCTTCTCTATTCATTAAACCAAGGGTAAGTGAAATGCGCATTCCTTGAAGCCAGCATATATGTTTTATTCATCACTATTATCCTTTATAGCAGGGGTTCCCAAACTTGAACATGCATCAGAATCACAGAGAGAGCCTGTTAAAACTCAAGTGGCTGGGCCTTGCTCCCAGAGTTTCTGATCCAGAAGGTCTGAATAGAGCAAGAGAATTTGTCTTCTGTAAAAGTTTCCAGGTGATGCTGATGCTACTGGCCCAGGGACCACACTTTGACAACCAATACTCTCTAGTGCCCATCAGAGTATCTTGCATATGCAAGACATGAGAGTCTTATAAAAATGGGTTAACTGTATTTTGTTTATACAAAAATACCAAGTGGGTAGATTTCCAAATTAACAATGAAAGGTAAAAATTTGCACACCCATGAATCTTGTCTTAGGATGACCATGACACATACCTGTATTTGCTTCTGCCTGAACTGACGCAATTGCCTCACAGACCTCCACCACAGTGCTGGTGTGTTCCGATTCAGTTTCCTCAGTACTTATAAAAGCTCCCTGTTGCTTTCTGAAATAGTGATGTATAAAACTAAGTAAGCTTTTGTACAGTTTAAAAGTAAAAATAAATTTAAAGTGGTATTTCTTCCACTGATATCAAGTGTTAAGAACATGCTGAGAATCCATCCAAACAGCCAATACTCCTTATTTAAATCTGCGTGACAATAGGTTGTAATATACAAAAGCTTACATCTCAGATCCAAGCCGGCAGATTCTCCATTATGTAAGGACAAAAACTGCTCCCTTCTAGACCCAAAGTAGGTGTATTGTATACAATCCCCATTGCTCTGTGGACTTATAACATTGATGAATCAGGTAAGTTGTATATAAATGAAAATGAAACCTTCAACTGATTCATATTGTTGAGTATGTACCAACTACTATTAAGTCAATCACTGCATAAAACCTAAAGATGTTACTCCTATAATGTACAATAAAAGGTTGAGTTTTTGAACTCTGAAAGATAAAGACTTTCTGTGTAACTTTTAAATGGTTCTCCTAAATCTCCACGTGAACCACCACATGTTTCATCTGATTTTAGCTACCTCGGAAAGATGACATGCAGTGAAGGAAAAAACAGTATTCCTCATAAGTCATTCAATGATCCCCAGAGCATGCAGATGCTGCATGGTGAATCTCTGTGCCAGGCCTTCAGAATCAATGAGAGAATTCTTTCAGCATATATGCAAACGTTCAGTGAAAACTCCACCTTTTGGAATTTCTAGAGTCAGAATACGATGATGACATCTCTAAACCCATACCAGTGTGCTGTTATAGAAGACTGCCAGCTTCCTTAATGACTCCTGGTTGTGTCCAGGCTCAGTTCCCTCCCAGGATCCATACCTTCTGTCTATGTAGAGAGAGGCCAAATCACCAGCAAGAGGTCTCCATCAAGAGACTGTAAAACTGTGAACCAGTCCTTCATTTGCTCTGTTCCCATATTCTTACAACTCTCTTTTTCCAATCAGATCAAAGGTGACCAAAAATACTTTGGAAAAAAAAGGCTTATGAGCGCAGCCTCCTTTCCTGTCAGCCTACATGTAATTCTTCCAATGATATATTAAAAATAAAGCATTTTCAATCATGTTTAAAAATCAACCCAAGGGATAACTATTAAGAACTATCAGCCTCCAATATAAGGCTGGACCTGAGAAAATGATGTGTTTATGGAATTTGATGAGTTATTGCTAAACTGGTGGATGGTGCTTGTCTGAGATACTTTAATTACATTGTTTCATGTTACATACAGAATACAAAAGATTGCAGGAGTGCTATTTCTTAAAGAATAATCACTTACTCATCATTCTGCTGAAGAGAAATCTGAATCTTATCCTGTTCTGTTAATTGATCCTGTTGCTTTCTTTTTTTAACTGAGAAATAAAACAAAGCGTATTATCATTCAGAAGTCATACTTCTTACTTCCTTAAAGGCCAATGACTTTCACACGCACACACACACACGCATCCTTGCCATTAGACTTAACCTTCACAGACTTGAAATAATCAGAGGGAAGGCCGGTCTCAAGTTTGAATCTGGAAAGGTCTGAATCATATAATATTTTATTCAAGAAGTTCAAGTTTAGAAGTAGAACTGGCTCCCATT
>NW_016805328.1:20661-33470 GCF_001698545.2 Rhinopithecus bieti
AAAAAAAAAAAAAAAGGGAGGTGGTACACATTTCCTTTTAAAAAGGATGTACTATAATAAAACAAATGTAATTGTGTACATAAAATATTATCGACTCCCTATAACACCATACTCAAATCTTAACCATCTGATTGTTAAAATTTTTATGAAGCAAATAATTCACTATCAGATTAGATGAGATAATATAATCAGAACCATTTTTGCTGTAGTCCCAGGACTTTGGGAGGCCAAGGTGGGCAGATCTCTTGAGCCCAGGAGTTTGAGACCAGCCTGGGCAACATAGGGAAACCCCATCTCTACAAAAAATAATAATAATTAGCCAGGTGTGCTGGCATGTGCCTGTAGTCCCAGCTACTTGGGTGGGCAAGGTGGGAGAATCGCTTGAGCCTGGGAGGCAGAGGTTGAAGTGAGCTGAGATCACACCACTGCACTCCAGCCTGAGCAACAGGGTGAGACACTGTCTCAAAAAAAAATCCATTTTGAAATTGCCCTTACATAATGGTATAATAATGCTTGGATGAAAATGTGAAATATAACTTCACTTATTTTGTCTTTACAGGAAGATTATTTTTAAAATATAATGCTTTGATGTTTAATTTTAGTAACATAAAACAAGTTCTATTATTTCCGAAAAGGCCATCTATTGCACAATAACCTTGGTGACTGATGGTAACATGAAAGCCTCCTTAAATATCCTCCCACTACTTACAAGATATTTGTTAAATGATACCAAATATTATACCTTAAACAAACCAAGAAAACGTATTTTCATAGATTGTAGTCAACTAGTAAAGAATTACAACAAACAGAAAACACTGAGCATTTTTAACAGATAACAGCACATTGACAAGTCATGATACAAATATTTATTGTAATGACAACATCCTCTTGAAATGTTCTGATTCCTCTTCCCTTCCCTGAAACACGTTGCACCCTATACGACTGGCCAGGGCTTTAACCATGTTCTTTAGAAGTAGAAAGCAAGTCTGAACTGTCACATCCCCATGTCTCATAATCAGGTACCCCTAGAATGCTTAGCACAAGAGGAACTCAGAAATATTACAATTCCATAACTTGGAAACTTGATGGGGACAGAGAAGTACCTGCCAAGCTGTCAGCTCTAGTTGATAAGTCTCCTATGTAGTTGTGAAAACTTGAAGCCCTAGAGAACACCACAGGCATATCTCAATGTAGCTACTAGAAAACATTTAAATACATCACAAAGAATATTCAAATAATATTTAACTGACCTACATGAAAGGAGTGGAAATTTTGAAGTGTGACCAAAATTATTTTTGTTTATAAATTCGGGCTTTTGTATTTCAATGCAGGTTTTGGTTTCTAGAAGAATTTTTAAATGACCAACCTGGACAATATAAACTTCTTCCTTTTCACCATACCAGATTTCAAACTTGCGGTTATCACCTTTTACATATTCAGTGATTCCAACTTCATCCATCTATAATAAATAAGTCAAAATTTTCATGAGCATTTTATTTTGAATATGAAATTACATTAAATCTACCCTATCATATTCTAAATGAAACAGAATTTCTCTTGGGCAGAAAAATACATGTTATATTTAATGAATATGAAATGATAATTACAATCATAGACGAGAGTATTTAAATGTTTTCATTGAACTATGCACTTTATAGTTCAGATTGCATGCTTCATTTCAGTGGTTGACACAAATGTTATAAATCTGAACATCCAAGTAGCCCATCTAAGATCTAATTATGTTATAAATTAATAGTACACTATTAAAACAAATTATTGGGTCAAACACAGAAGTAATTAAACATCAATAAAGAAAAGCCACTGAAAATTAATTTAAATGGTTATTTAGAATAATCATTTGACAGATCATTTAATCTTACAAATTACAATTTATTTTGATAGAAGTCTTACAAGTTACAAACATTTAATTTATGGGACAGGAGAGAACCAGCCAGGTACACAAGGATCTCTCTATTTTCCACCAATCTCTTGGCCTTTCTAAAAAAAAAAAAAAAAAAANCTTTTTGTACCCAGTGACACTTCTGTACACAATATCTCTTCCTTACCGCAGTTTTTTCTTCTCCTCAACGTCATCATGCAAGTCATAAACTCTTCCATTTTCTTTCATCATTTTCTGCTAACAGCTTGGCTAATTGCATTTTAGGCAATCTCATTCCTTTGCACAAACATTCTTTTAGTCCTTTCTGCCTTCCTCTTTTCTTTCAGTTCTTATGTAGTTATCTAAAGGAGTATCTCACTCTCTGTTCTAGTTATGAGCTCCCCAAATGGCCCTAGTTAGAGCTGATAAGCATTAAAGGTAGTGCTAGGGAGATTGCCATACCAAGGAGAAGAAAAGCACTTATGCTTAGAAATGTAATAACATATTAATGAAAGAACCCATGACATCCACCCTGAATGTAAGTAAGAAGTTATTTTCACAATGTCCCAAACTATCTTTATATTCTCACTCCACCATTCCAACTAACCTACTTCTGCTCAAATATCACAATTTAAGATGAATAGTAATCTCATATTCAATATTTTTAAAAATTAATTTTGTTTCATTACATGGTTTTGTCTTAATAACATGATAAGCTGGAAGGCACACAGGCTTTGAAGTTAGAGAGGTCTGATTGGAATACATCTCTACCATTCACTAGCTAGCTATGTGTCTCGGTGCAAGTTGCTTAACTTTTCTAAACTTCAGTTTCCTCAACTATAAAATGGAAAGAACATCTATTTCATAGGGTTGATATAAGGACTAAATAGCATGGAGTGAATGCTTAGATTCTATAATGAGCTTTTTAAAGTATGAGTTTGCTTTCTACTCCTTCCCCTATTTAAATTGCAATTTTTTTTTGTTATTTTTTATTGCAAACATCTAGTACATCATTATCGATGAGGTGAACTTTTCTGAGTTGCCCTGGAAATGTAACCATTATGTATTACACATAGTAAGGACTATGTGAAGGTTTGTTAAATTTTTAAAAATCAATGATAATAAACACATGAACTAAGGAATCTAAAGGACTCGAATCTCCCCATCTGGTCAACTTTGACTTTAGATAGGGCCTTTCCTTGCATATAAGTGGCCAACTTAAAATATAACATATAAATCATTAGAAAGTACACGGTCAGGCCATGGGATTCCAGCTTTGTATGGTGCAGTCAAAACAAGAGTTCATTTAAAGTGAGGGACATAGACAAAGGCAACAACAGACACTGGGGACTACCAGAGGAGGGATGGAGGGGGAGGGACAAGGGTTGGAAAACTAACTCTTGGGGACAATGCTCAGTACCTGGGTGATGGGATACTTGTACCCCAAACCTCAACATCATGTAATACAGCCAGGTAACAAACCTGCAGATGTACCCCCTGAATCTAAAATAAAAGTTAAAAAAAAAGTGAGAGAGAAGGTTATGATCCTCTCTAAAAAGGGTAAGACTTTGAAACCAATAACCCAAATTGTTAAACAACACATTGACTAGGAATGCTAGCAATTGCTTAATGCTGGAATCTCATGATAAGCAGGCAAGCAGAAGTGAGCATAGTGAACCCTAAGAAATATCCTAATTTTCAGTGGTATCACCATTTTCCCGGGAATCCTGGTCTAAAGCCTTGTAGGCATCACTGGCTAATGTTTTTTATTAAGGATATTCAGCATTACTGGAGAACCAAAGAAGAATCAGAAAGATTTTCTTCCTTCAATGTCAGGTATTATTTAATTTTTGAAGCTAGTAAGTCATCAAGCCCATCTGTCTACTTTCTATTGAAATGTTTCTTGCATCTATCCCACGTTCTCTGTTTCCATGGTACTTACTGCAGTTTCAGTTCTCATGACTTAATCACCTAATATCCCCCTTACTTTAATGTACTCAAGAAACCTTTTATTAGCATGTCCATCATTGTAACAAATTAAAGGTAAAACAGAAAATTAATATGAAATAGAAATACTGTATTAGGTAGAAATTAGGTCACCTCACAATAAAATGTACATCAAATGAATTTGGGTCAAATATGCCTAGGAAGGTAAAGTACCTTCCCAAGGAATAGGTATACAGATAGCAAGAGATTTGAGCCCTCTCTGACACAGATTACAAGTTTTTGGTTCTCAATCAATGTTTATTAATGACTTAGAAGGCCCTTTGAGATTTGGGGGCTTAGAGGTGGATGCTAAAATCAAAGGAGCAACTGGATGAAAACAAGAGTTTTAAAGAAGCTGCTGTGGGTTCAGAGTGAAGCAGGGAAAACAGATGATAGGCAGAACTACTTCTTTTTGACCTGACCCTGGGCAGGAACCTTGTTAGAAACAACTAGGGGCTGCTGATCCTATGGGAACAATGAAAAGCAAGGCCTGCTTATAGGTAGTCTCCTAATACAAACACCTCATGCCTGTCTCAAAACATATTGCCTGTCCTCTTTATAACTGCTGCTGAAAATTTCATCAATTGTCAAATATACTGGTGATGAGAACCTTGAAAGAACATGCTCATGAAAAGTGACTAATGTGATAGTGGTTGGGGAATTAAGGACAATCATTTTCTCTATTTTGAAATTTTCTGTGACAAATGTTATATTGGTTTTAGAATTTAAAATTCAAAAGATGAAATTCATTAGATGTAAAAAAACTTCAAATTTGTCAATTATGAGTATCCACGTGAATTGGAAGTTCCTCTTCTCTAATGGAGAAACCAGCTGTATCATTTGGGTTGTAATAACTTCCCCAACAAACTGTTCTCATTTAATAACAAACTAATATTAGGAAAAAATGGGGATTTGGTTTATAGGAGAGAATAAAGTAATTTTGAAAGATGGAACAGGACAGATATGGAAAGGATTCAGCTATAGGTGGCTTTGAACACCCAGGAAGGGTGGAGTTAGGGAATGGAGGAGGAACACGGAAAGGAAGGTGGGGACATGCTAAATACAAAAGTTATCCATTTTTAAATTGCACTGAGGAAAAGGAGGTAACTCTTTCCTCCCTGTCTCTCCTGTAGCATAAGGCTCCTTTCTAACAAGACCAAGAACTCCACCCAGTGCCACTGGAAAGACAGTGCTTATGAGGAGGCTGGGACACTCCTTATAATCTCAAGCCATGCTCTTCAGGATACTATGGAGCCCCTTTGGGGAATACCTAATATTGTAATGAGAAGAAAGGGAGGAATCAAAGCTCTGAATTCCCTCACCTTCACTTCAAGCAGAGAAGTTATGATTCATCTGCCTTCTACATAAGACTTAAGATTTAAAAAAAAAAAAACCCAAAGATGTGCAGCTACAGTATAAAACGTACTATTTGAAACAATAAAAAAAGTACAAACTGGGAGACACACACACACACACACGAAACAATACTACATTACCCGATACAAATTGTCTTACTTTCCAGCAGTGTTTAAAACTGTATGATGGGAATCTATCAGAGCCTTCTCCACTTTCAACACGCCTTTTGCAAAAAACAATGGCTTTTTCATACAAGAAAAGGTGTCGCTGCATTGGTTTGAATCTAGCCAAATCCTTCATTTTTGTAGCACCTTTCTTGTGTCCTATCCAAACACTGAATCCACCTTGCATTATCATCTTGCCCAGTTCATTTAAGTTTCCCTAGAATGGAAAATCAAAATCCATTAGTAGAAAGCAAAGCTACATTCAGCTCTCTGACATCAACATGTTAGTGTTTAGCTTGAGCTACTAAAACCCTGCAGAATAATTTATGTTTTTTAAAAACTTAACTTTGTATGTTAAAACATGGCATGCACCACATAAGTACAAAATTACTGTGGGGGTGGGGGACAAAAGAAACTTCCTTTTCTCTGGCTTCATATCATCTGGAGGTATTTCAGACAGGGTAAGTCTCCCCATCTCTTCTTCAGTCCTGATTGGTGCATGATATATACCAGTTCAAGTTTTCCCACTGGGTGGAGCTAATCTGTTAAAAGGCGACACAAGTGCTAAAGATTTGATTCTTTTCTTTCCTGTCTATTCCTATCTATAGGGGCAAGCAGCAATTACGGAACAATACGTTTTCTTAGCTGACCTAAGCATTCCTTAAGCAGGATCTCCCAGGTCTGGGATTGGGGGAAGACCGTTGTGGACAAGGGGGATCTCATAAATCCATTTGACTGCTGATCTGAAGCCAATTCTCCACTTAGCATTATCAGTAGTAATATCAACATTTTGATCTCCATTTATCTGATTCTTATATGTTATTTCTCAATTGGTTCCAAGAGGGGAAAAGGGATGTTGAGATGTCGACCCTCTAAAATTCCAACAATTATTAAAATGTGCTTACAATATAGCCATTTATTGCAATCTGATGCATAGAATCATTAACTGACTTCAGTAAATCCAGCATTGCATCGAGTGCCTCCTTTAACAGAGCAGATCCTTCACAGTCTTTGCTATATTTTAATAGCTCCTGTAATTAGAAATCAGGAATTAATATTAGGCAGATATTAATATCTGATTGAAATGAATAAGTTTTTGGCTAACATGCTTTCAAGCTGGAATCCAAATATAATGTCACATTTTGTAGTAATTCCTTTTACATGCTCTTTGCTGCAGTAATATTTTTAATAACTGCCAAAATAGAGGAAGTAGAATAGTGACTGAATCGTATAAAACAAAGGACATTTAATGCTTCTGAAATTGAAGTATAATAGCTATTAAGACACATCAGAGATCAGTTTTTAAAGCCATTACATGTAGGGTTCTTTTGTCCTCTATATACAATAATTTGTTTTAGCCATGATGCACTCATAACACATATAGCACAGAACATTATGAAAATTCATTTTAAAACAAGTTGTATTGTATTTATATTTAACACAAGATTCTAGTAATCCTCTTGCATCATACTAGGGGAGTGCCATTTGCATTTTTCATTAGGAAGGCCCCTATGAAATACTGCCTCAAAACTATAAGAAATATTTGTTTGTTTAGTTCTTCTTACAAATATTTAAAGTTCTTCAGTAAAACATTGTGCGGAAATCAACACAACTTGTATGAAACATTAAATAGCTAAGACTCCAGATATTCTCAGCCTGATATCTATGCCTATGGCATTTGTAGCCACAGTGAATTGATGGAGCACACTGCAAAATTCTGCCAAATCCAGCCTTCCCAGTCATTGAGCCTACCTATTTCTAGTGCTTCCTAGTAAACTATTTCCTTTTCAATGGCTTTGCCATATCTGACTCAAAAAGTAAAGAAACAAACAAATGCTTCATATAATTACCTTCAACAATAACTGATATTTAGTGATTCGTTGCACTGGTTTGAGTAAATAGGAATCCAGTCTAAGTCTGTGTTTTAACTTTCTTTGACATTCCTGTCATTAAAAGATAAATATCAATAAAATTAAATTGACATGTACCCTGTGAAAATGCCAAGTGTTCATTGATTAAACCTAATGCCCCAATGTTTCTTACATCTCAAAGAAAATTTATTGGAAAAATCACTGTTATAGTACAGAAATTACAAGACACAGTATATCTGAAAAACTACCATAAACACTGTTTCAAGGATTGGAGAGGTAAACAATTTCAACATTTCAAAGATTTAAAAGTTTTCAAATATAAATTCATATTGATGTGGAATGCTTAAAAGGTGTGAAAGCAGGGAATGACTATAGATTAACATGATTAAAACATTCTTTAATATATTCAAGAAAATTCACAAAAGACCAAGCTCTATAAGCCAAGGCTCAGAAAAGAAATTGGTTGTGCTGAATATAAATCAGACTGGATATGAGAACAAAATTTTAACATCACAAGAAAATAAAGCCTCCTCAACTGGTGCTATACTTCAACCAGTAATTGGCCCATTGCCACTATAAATATAAAGGTCACGACATTGTGTTTTGGGAACATTGTAGGGGTCCATAGTTTGGGCAAGATGCAGGTATTTAGGATGAAATGTGCATAGAGAAAGTACAGAACATAAAGGGATTGGGGAAACAATATGCCTGAATAAGAACCATGGCTCTCCTCTGAATATGGGTAAAATCCAATACACAATCTAATTCAAACAAGAGTTAAAGATGGAGGACTGCTATTAGGTTGGTGCAAAAGTGATTGCAGCTTTTGCCATTACTTTCAGTGGCAAAAAACGCAGTAACTTTTGCACCAACTTGATGCATGCACTTAAATCTCCTTACTCATGACACACAACTAAAATGATGGAAAAGTTATCTTACTAGGCAAAATCACACAGTTATGAAGAAGATGAGAAAGGGGAAAACTTCAGTAAAATTTGGAAACTGGAAACCAAACTTAGAAGTGGTCAACAACTGAGCACACTGGAGAAAAGTGGATTTCAAGCTGGTGGAGGAAAAAGCCAAGGAACAACTCAATTTATGTTATAAACATCTCCTCCCTGCCCTCCACAAAGTCTCATGGATTATAGACACCAAGTACCTCTGAAAGTGGGAGGTAAAGTTGAGGTTCAAGAAAGGATGCTTGTTGAAAGTCTTTTAAAGAAGTAATTAGATAATAACAAATGTTGGTGAGGATATGGAGCAATTAATACCCTCATACACTGCTGTCAGAAATGTAAAATGGTGCAGTAACTTTAGAAAAGAGTCCAGCAGTTTCTCAAAAAAGTTAAATGTAGAGTTACTATATGACCCAGCACTTTTACTCCCAGGTATATAGCCAAGAGGAATGAAAACACATGTCTACAAAAAAACTTGTACAAAAGCATTCTTAGCAGCATTGTTCACAATAATCAAAAGGTAGAAACAAGCCAAATGTGCATCAATCAATGAATGGATAAATAAAATGCTATACATCCATATAATGGAATATTATTCAACCACAAATAGGAATAAAAAACTAATACATGCTACAACATGGATGAACCACTAAAATATTATGCTAAATGAAAGAAAGAAGTCAAACACAAAAGACCACATATTGTATGATTCCATTTATATGAAATGTCCAGAATAGGTAAATCTATTGAAGACAGCAAGTAGATTAGTGGTTGCCTACGGCTGATAAGATTGGGGAAAAAAGGGAAGGTAACTGCTAAAAGGTACTGGTTTCTTTCTAGTGATAAAAACATTATTAAATTGCTTATGGTGATGGTTGTCAACCTTGTGAATACAGTAAAACCACTGACTTGTATACTTTAAAAGGGTAAACTGATGGCATTTTAATTATATCTCAATACAGCTGTTACAAAAAGAAAATAAATGGCATGAAAAATCTAAATCAAAGCAATAAGGCTCTCAGATAACCATACCACTTTGCACAGCTGGGTGCCTTCTCTTCCCTTCCTTTGGCAGAAAATGGATGTTTATCTAGAAAGAGTAAAACACAGGGCCTGTGGACTAAAGGATACAAAGTTCAATTTAGGGCAGAGTACCATATCGAAAAATATTCAAGCACTCTCCATGTTATATCTCAAACAAGTGACCCTCAGCCTTTTCTCCCAACTTGGCTACCACAACACAAGCATCCAGATCATTATACACAAGGTAGCAGTTCAAGGAATCTGACCAGCCTAATAGAAATGCTCCAAAGATACAGGTATGGGGGAATCCCTTCAAGCAAATAGCTTGAGACAAATAACTCAACAATGAGGATCATGGTCAATAAACCCACACATGCCCTGGAAACTTCCAATGAGATTTTTAGTCTTTACTCCTAATGTAAGTGGATAGACAAGTATCATCAGACATTTGAGGAGAGCATCAAAGATGGGTAATAGAAACCAAACAAAGAGAAATAGAAAGAAAAAAAGCAACATGAAGACAACAGAAGCTGTGCAGGGAGAAGAAAACAATTTTTAGAAGAAAATCAATTATCATCTTTGTATAAATGAATGAAGATACTGAATTCATAAAATGAAAACAGAATTCTATTAAAGGAAACATTGAAAAAACAGAAAAAGGATGAGGGCTCTTCAAAATTAAAAACACAATGGCAGAAATGGAAACCTCAATAGAAGGACCAGAAACTAGAGTAAGAAGACAAAGAATAGAAAATAGAAAAGATAAGATAATTAGAGGACCAGTCCAGGATATCCAATATCTGTGCAACAGAAATTCCAAAAAGAGAAAATGGAGAAAATTGGGTGGAGGAAATCAAAGAAAAACTCCAAGTAAATTTGGACAAGAGGTTCCAAATTCAAATTTATCACCCCAAGACTAGCATAATGGATAAAAAAAACAGTGCCAACATTTGAACACTGAAAATAAAATAAGTTGTCATAAGCTTTCAGAGGACAGAAACTAAGTCACCTGCAAAGGAGCAAAAATTAAAATGGCATCAGATTTCTGAATAGCAACACTGGAAGCTAGAAGACAATTAAGCAACACCTTCAAAATTCTGAGTATAATTATTTCTTACCTAGAATTCTATACACAGCCAAACTAGCAACAAAGTCTTAGGGTAGAATAAAGATATTTGCAGACACATACACTCTCAAAAACTTTTATGTACCATGTACACTTTCTCAGGAAAACTACTGGAGGATGTGTTCCACCAAACAAGGGAGGTAGACAAGAAAGATAAAGACATGGCACCTAGGAAGGAGGAGAGCCTATGCAGCAGACGACAGGTGAGGAGAATTCCAAAAATTATGTTCACCAAGATGCCCAGATGACAGCTGTGCAACAGGCCTACTGAGTCTAGACAAGCAAGACAGAAAACCCCAGGAGATATTTCTTTAAGAATATGAAATTCAGAGAAAATAGAATGTGTTTCAATGTAATAAGAAGAGATTTTTGTAACTCCCACATCTGGGAGAGGCTGGGGTAGAATAATGATAAGTATCTAGAAAACTGAGTAAAAAGACCATTGCAAGACAAACAGAAGGGAAGGAAAAGCAACCCTATTATACCACATGATTCATCTGAGCAAAGAAATTACATAGTCTTAATTTAACACTGTATATCTAACCAAAATTACGATATGACTATAGTGGAGATTTTGAAAGAAAAGAAGTGTATTTGTATATGTGGTAGTTGGGTGGGAGGCTGTGAAAGAGAGCTAAATCTTCATCTTCCATAGGATAAAGGAGAAAGATAAGCATGCCATTTGGAGCTATGGAGGTAAATACCAAAGAATGTAGCTAAAAGTGCTGAAAGTGTTTGCCTCTGGGAAGTTACAAATGTGTTTGTGTGTGTTGGGGGGGAGGGTGGATTTGCTCTTTAACCTATATATGTATATGCATATGTAACGTACTTAAAGTAGAAAATGAATTTATGATTAAGAAATATCCTAATATCTTCCAGAAAGAGTATATCCAATACTTGAATAATTACTATACCTGGAAAAATGCACATTCTGAATACTTCCTCCAAATTGTTTCTGATCTGGGCTTATTCTGACAATATTTTGCATACATCTGAAAATCATCCTTCTGTGATAAAAAACAAATTCAAATGTATTACTGATTTGTGAATATGACTTTTGCCATCAAGAAAGGCTAAACAAGAGGGGTAACCAAGCATCCTAGGAAATGTGGCCTAAAGGGCCTACTGTACTAGCAGCTGGTCAAAAGCCTTCTTTATATTCCAAGAACAGCATGCCCATTGCATCTGGTGGAAGGACATATAATTATCTAAGTAATATCAGAACTTCCACTTGCCAAGCTTGAGGCTTAGATGGAGCCTTCTCTGTCTGAACTATAGAAACCTACCTTTTTGCATAATGATGAACTAACAGGGTGCCAAGAAACACATTCTGTTATTAGTATCTTGATTCCCTAGTGAATGAACTTGTACCTGACTTCCAAGTTAGAGCCGACAGTCCTAGGTTCATCATTGGGACATTATCATTGTAGCATAATCCATTTAGGCACTTAAGCAATTCTCTCTCCCTGGAATCCTCTTTCTCTGACCCTTGTGAATGGGCTACCTCCTACTCATTATTTAACATTTATCTCATGAGTTATCTCTTCTATAAAACCATTGTTTATACCCCCATTCTATGTAAGATGCCCCTTTTCTGGATTTTCCCAGGACCATTTGTATATTTTGAATCTAATGCAAGTCATCTTCTACACAATTAATAATTTCCCTGTTTTTATGCCTAAATAGATTTGTGCTTGGTATCCACATTATCTGGCACAATGCTTGGTGCATAGTAGGTGACCAGTAAATGGTTGTTGAATAAATAAACAATTCATCAATAAACATTTATTAAATCACAACTGGTTGCTAAGAACACTGCTAACCTAATGAGAGATACAACAATATATAGGATATAGACTCTGGATCTAAGGGCTTTCCATTAAGTTTCAGAGAAAATTCATGTATACATGTAAAGGTGCACAAGCACAGTAAATACAAAATCTCCAATGAGTAGGATAAACATTACATACTATAGAGTCTAAAGGAAGGATAAACTGCTATTGCTTGAGGAAGTTGGGAAAGAATTTGGTCATAATTTAAATGTGTTTAAAGTTAAAACATCTTAGTCGGGCGCGGTGGCTCACGCCTGTAATGCCAGCACTTTGGGAGGCTGAGGCAGGCGGATCACGAGGTCAGGAGATTGAGACCATCCTGGCTAACACGGTGAAACCCCGTCTCTACTAAAAATACAAAAAATTAGCTGGGCATGGTGGTGGGCACCTGTAGTCCCAGCTACTTGGGAGGCTGAGGCAGGAGAATGGCATGAACCCAGGAGGCGGAGGTTGCAGTGAGCCGAGATTGCACCATTGCACTCCAGCCTGGGTGACAAAGCAAGACTCCACCTCAAAAAAAAAAAAAAAATTAAAAATTAAAAAATAAAAAATAAAGTTAGAACATGTTGAGCAAGGTTGACACACAGTTCTTTCTTACCCATATTCTCTTCTCATT
>NW_016805328.1:37382-46762 GCF_001698545.2 Rhinopithecus bieti
GCATCTCTGTAGGTATAATTCTTCTTCAAGGCTATCCAGCTCAAATTAAGTTTATTCTAGGTCCTAACTCTGAGGATAAATTGAAAAATAAAACTATGATATTTTTCAAAATAACTTTGATACATATTAGTAAAAAGTGATTTGAGTTGCCTAAGAAAACAGATTTAAGACACTAATTAGAACTTATTTTATGTATTAACTCTCTATTTATTTGGCATTCTTGGAAAATAAGGTTGATTCATAAAAAGTTAATTTTCTAGATAACTAAAGTGTATTCATTGAAGAACCAAATATCTTTTTAACCATAGTTATTTTTGATGGAAACCTTTCTAGAAAATATTACATGCATCCTTGAATTCTTTAATCAAAGACATACAACATAACTGATGCTTTTCTTTATTTTTTTTCTAAGATCTGGGGCAAGCTAGAAGATCCTTTTCCTAATGATTCGATGGCATCATCATAAGCTTGAACATGATAAAATCTAATGATGTGCTGCAGGGATACCTGCAGAACTCCATTGTTTCTTGAAATAACTGTAACCTGTACATCTCTGTCTTTACTCCCTGCCACATGTTGCCTCCATAATTCTAAGTGATTGCCTTATTTCACAGACTCTAAAGGACTTGGACTGGCCTACTGAGTCAACTGCAAAAGATTTGTGATGATTATTTGTTCTTAAGAAGCATTTGAAGTGTATTCCTGGTATCCAATCTCAGCTGTATTGGACAGCTGAGCTTGCCAAAAGCCTGACCTCCAAGTAAATGTAACATTGCTTTGTGACAACTAGAACCCAAAATTAAGTACAGTATCTATCAGCTACATATTTTCCCAAAATGTGACCTACTTATTACAAATGAAAGAAACAAACATGTATTACAACTTTCTATATATTAGGCATGCACAGTCCTGGGTGCTTAACACATATTATATTTAATGCAAACAGCATTTAGCAAGTGATGGCATTCTTTTCCTCATTTTAAATATGGGAAAACTGAGGCTCAGAAAGATTTTATAACATGTAATACTACAGAATTTGGCTTTCACACTGTTTCTTTCTTGAAACCAGAATTTGTGGCTGTACAAAATAATAACCAGGCCTGGTATATCAGTATAGACCATTCACTAGGCTGCTATTAATTATATTAAAACTTAGAGCATTATCATATGCCACGCATGTTCAAAGTGCTTCACAAATATTAGATTATTTTATCTTTAACTCCATGATGAGAGTGTTCTAGTCTTATGCCCATTTTATATATGGAAACTGAGTTCCAGAGAACTTACCCAAGTTTATAAGGCCAATAAGTGATGGAACTGGGATTATAAGCCAGGCAGTCTAGTTTTACAATTTGTACCACTATGCTATACTGCCCCTTAAAAATATGTTCTCATCTTTATTTACCACAAAAAACACACGAAGAAAATGTGGGGTCTTGGGGACCGGGAGCAGTGGCTCATGCCTGTAATCCCAACACTTTGGGAGACCAAGGCGGGAGGATCACCTGAGGCCAGGAGTTTAAGATCAGCCTTGGCAACATAGCAAGACCCTGTCTATCAAAAAAAGTGTCAAAAATATTAGCCAGGCATAATGGCCCATGCCTGTAGTCTAAGATACTCATGAGCTTGGGGTGGTAGGATTGCTTGAGCCCAGGAGTTTGAGGCTGCAGTGAGCTATGATTGCACCACTGTAGTCCAGCCTAGGCAACAGAGTGAGATTATGTCTCAAAAAAAAAAACAAAAAAACAAAAAAACAAAAAAAAGAAAGAAAGAAAGAAAAAGAGAGAGAGAGAAAAGAAAATGTGGGATGTTGTAGCTATGATGAGTCTACTTCTTTACAAATATCAGACTATCATGGATAGCTGAGAAGAACAGAATCTTGTATCTAACAGTAAATAAGTATATTGGGTGCAGTGACGCACACCTGTAGTCCCAGCTACTCAGGAGTCTGAAGTGGAAGGGTGGCATGAGCCCAGGAATTAGAGGCAGCAGTGAGCTATGGCCACCCCTGTGAATAGCCATTGCACTCCAGCCTTGGCAACATAGTGAGATCCCGTCTCTAAAAAAATTTAAAAACAACAACAACAAAGAATGGATATCTTTTCTGAGCTAAGAGTTAGCCTCTGCATGGTCCATTAGAATCTGTCCTGTGTGTTTCATACTTGTAGGACTGGAATTGCTCATGAAAGAATGTTTCTTCTGCAAAAAGGTGCAACACTTATTGACGATTATTGAGGTGATGGTGGGTGGTGGTAAAAAGAAGCTGGAACATATACAAGATGTTCTATAGAAATGATTCTAACCTTGAGCCAGGACTTGAGAAACAGCTCATACTGAGAAACTGGCATGTCTGGGGATATGCCAGTAATGCAATGAAACACAATGCAGCAGCAGCCTTTTTTCTTTTAAATAGTCTTTCAAAGACAATATTTGTCTAATGAATAAAAAATATGGTTTAAGGCCCATACCAACTATGCAACTAAAGCAATAAAGTCAATTTTGAATTAATTAACGATATTTACTTTTAAGTTGCTCTGATTTTGTCTCCAAGTCTTCTTCCCTGGTAGAGAAGTGTGAAAGAAGAATTTCAAACGAGCATTAAAGTCAGCACTTTTAATAAAATACGTATATATTTATTAAATAATTTGAGTTAATATTCCAATATGCTTATAGTAATATTTTAAAATCACACTATAGGAAGATAAGTGTTTGTTGTACTTACATAATTCATCTTCTTATGAGCATGGTTTTTGCCATATGTTATTCGACCCATTCTCTCATTCATCAAACATTCACTTACTTGCCCAAGCATTGCGGTAGGTGTTAGTGCTCACAGTTACTTGCAGATTTCAATATTCGATTTGACACAAAAACATTGTAAACGAAATTGTAAGCTTATGATTAACTCAATCAAAAAGATTTGAAAATAAGAGTTGTTTAATTAGAGCACCTACACTTATTTGGCACTTTCTACATATTGAGCACTGTTCTAAGACCTATGCATGTATCTTCTTTTTAAATACTCAAAATCATCCTAAGAGGTAGGTAACAACTTCTATCCCTATCTTCTAGATAAGGAACTAAGGTTAATATCTTGTCCAAGAAGCAGAGGTGGTATTCAAATTCATATAATCTACTCTCAGAATGTTTCTAACCACCATATAAACATTTCCAAAGCATGATAAAATGTTAAACATGTCATCAAAATTCAAAGCTTTCATCTTTATTTTTTTTAATGTTTAGTTTAAAAAGGGTGAGCCACTGTATTATTAAGCAAGGAATCCAGATGTTCCTACAAAGCCAAAGGCATGGTCCAACCAAAGACTAGATTGTTTAGATCCTAATTCTCAGGGCTGCTGAAAAGGCTATTACTCACACAGGCTGCATGAGACTCCTCTCTCCATGAAAGGAACAAACCTTTTGTCCTTCCCTCCTCAGCAGAAGCCAGTGACAAGCACACTCAGGAAAACGAAGGCCTGCTATGTTCTCTAGACACCATACTTCACTTTCACTTACTAAAATAGATTTTCTATCTAAACTTCAAGTTTATATAATCATTTATATAAATATGTATTAAACTTAGTGGGAATTATACAAAATTAATTTATCAATGAATACTAATATGCTCCACTTTAAAGAAACCTGTTCTACAGAGATTCAAACTTATTTCTAAAGGTAACTTAAGAGGCAATTATTAGTTTTGCCAATTAATTTTTTGCAACTACATTAAGAGATACAAAATAAATATATACACAACTTAGAAGAAACGCATCTTATTCTTCAAAGCAAGGTAGATGTATTCGTTTTTTAACAATGTAAATATATATAAAATGATTGAGCACCTACACCATATGCTAAGCTCTGTGTCTGGCTGTGTTTGGGGATACAAAGATGAATTGCATACAGTTTCTGCCCTTACAGAGCTTAGTTTAGCAAGAGAGACAGAAAACAGACAATTCCACTAAAGCCAAGAAGAAATTTAGGAGTACTTGTTATCACACAGCATGAACACCTAAGCAAACAGGGGTGCAGGGAAGGAGAAGATGTGGGGAGGAAAAGCTTACCTGAAGGAAGTGACTTAGAAATAGGAAATCTGATGGAGGAGTAGAAGCTAACATGTGAGAAAGGGAGAGGAAAGGAAATAGTGTTCCAGAGAGAGAACAGTGTGTGTAATGTCCACAAAGTAAGACACCTAGGAAAGGGAAGAAAAAGTGGGCAGGGTAAGTGGAAGAGACAGAAAGACTGTCACAGTTGCCAAGGCCAGGATGATGTTAGCTTGGATTAGGAAAGTGGCAGTAAGGATAGCAGTGGGGATTAAAAAAAAAAGTGAACTGATTCGAGAGAGATACTTAGTAGGCACAAATCCACAGGATATAGAATATTTGACCATTAGAGGTAAGGTATAAGTGAGGAGGAACCAAAGTCCCAGGCTTGGGCAACTGGGGAAATCACAATGCCATTCACCAAGATGAAGAGTAGAAAGATTGCAGGAGAGATGAGTTAATCTGAGGTATGTTGAGTCTGAGTTGCCTACGGGAAATTCAAAAAGGCAAATTATAAACAGAGGTCCAAAGCTTAAAAGAAAGATCTAGGCTAAAGATACAGATTTAGGAGCTCAAGCCACATTTTACATTTTATTCCTTGCTGTCAATGTCTCCCATTCTCAATAACTACACTCTATATTCAATGTTAATTCTACAAATATTTATTACATCTTGCTAAGTGCCAGGCCCTGTGCTAGGTGCAGAATTATATTTGATGCAAAAATAAAATAAAATAAAATAAAAGCAAAGAACAAAAAAACAGTTTGACTCATTTTTATGAGAAATTAATACCTATGTTTTGAGTTGACCAAATTTTATATATTTGGCTTAGCGATTAAAAGTCTTAAGAAATTGTTTGGAATGGATTGTTACAATCCCTATTACTCACAGAGCAATTAGGTAAAATGAACAAGGTTTGTAGCATAAATAATGTTTTGATTTAGTTTACAAAGCATGATGCATAATAGATAAAATCATTTATCCATCCATGTCACTTATTTATTAAGCTGCATTCAATCTCATAAATACATTAGGCAGTCTCGAACTGAAGCAAATCCAAGCTACTCCTAACAAAAAGTTGGATCATGAAGTATCTTAAACAAAAGAAGGCCCGATTCATTTTAGCATTGCCAATTGCTTTTCTTTATTCTTTTATGGGGGTCACTTTATGAAAGACATTGAGTTTAGAAGCATAATCTACATTTCATATAGTCATTTTCCAAGGTAAGCACGATACGAAGAGAATAATGGATGGTTATTAAGAAAAACAGGAAAAAGTTACTTGCAGGTAGAATGCAAGAATGAACTGCTGCTGTTTTAAGATGCCAAACTGGTTTTCACAAGTACACAAACTCAGAAAATGTATTGGCAAAAGTAATATAATAAAGATGGGTACCTTTTGAAAAAAGTTTACATGCTTGAAAGAAAGAGTATCCAACTCCCACTGCAGAAGGAAATTGTAACGCCATTAAATAAGAATATCAGAAAAAAAAAGAAACAATACAAAACAAAATGTGCTAATGAGTGACTAATAACTTGCATGGATCTGGAACAGTCTCCTCAAAACTCCGTTCCTCAACCCAAGGTGTACCTCTTTAAGAACCTCTACGAGAAGTTGAGATTTTAGAGGACAATTAAGCAAGCAACTTTAACCAGAGGAAAGGACTAGTCCAGTTTATCAAGTATTTTTTATAGTCCTCAATTTTTTTCACCCTATCTTTACAATAACCTGTTGGAGTCAGTAGGTATTATCGTCCTTATTGTCGAGGTAAGGAAACTGAGGCTAAAGAGGCTAAGTGAACTGTTCAAGGACACACGGCCAGTACATGGAGCCAGAAATCTAACCGAGGTCTGCCTTCTCCTCATGAATATCAACCTATTTCATTTTTAGTCTCATAGCTATTGGGTTTTATCCCCTTATTGTTTTTTATTTTGTTATCTTTACTCTTTTTCCAGTAGTTTTAATATTCCCTGTATCTTTGATATATCTTTGATATTGTATTTAAGACATTGCTTATAGTTTTATTTGTAAATATATTTCTATATTTCATAAGTATTAAACATGGAACTTTCATAATCTTAGCCTAGTTACCTGCTTTCATCATCTTTTGAAAATCTGACCCATGCTAGATATAAGCTATTATTTTTATGCTCATTATCCTTGGCTCAAGCCTTCTCTGAATTCCAAAGCAGTTCTCCTACACTAATGAAGCTTCTGATTCTATTTAGATCAGATAGACCGAATTTACTCCCATCTTTGCCCGTTCCGCTTACTTAGGGCCCTAAAGACCAAATTACTCTCCTCTAAGAAGCCCCGAAGGCACCTCAAGGGAATCCCTGAGCCATCCATATCCAGAGTAGTTCAACACATTATAAGGATAATTATTATTCCCATAGAACTTAGAAAGAAAATAGATCTTACATGGATAAAGCTAGGAATTAAAACTAGAAAATGAACTCTGTAACAGTAAATTACCAACAAAATTATTCTATTTAACAGCATTTATTTAGAAAAGGCAATCCATCTTATTATCTAAGCCATTCACTTACTGGTAGCTTATAAGAACCAAGTCATATTTCACCACTATGCAATATATCCATGTAACAAAACTGTATGTACTTGTACCCCTAAATGTATACAAATAAAAAAGAACCAAAGCATTGCTTATCTAGAGTAGCAGTAAGTGTGTGTGTGTGTGTGTGTGTGTGCATGCACACATGTGTGTACTAGCTTCATATACTTTCCTTCACCTGCTGAAAAAAAATGCAAGTTTGATGCTGGTAAAATTTTCATACAGATTTTCAAGGCAGGAGTACTCAGTATTGAGATGTTCACAATTCCTTGTACTGTACTATACTACTACTATGTTTTACTACATACAATAACCTCAATATGACTCTTGCCTTGCATAATATAAATATGACCAAAGATGCTAAGGTGAAATTTTCATCTATCCGCATTGAAGAATAAACTCAGTATTTACATCAAGAGTAACAATATAAACAATAGCAAGAGAAAAAGAGACAGAGAAAGTAAGACATTTTACCTTGTTTAGATGAAAAAAATGGTGTTCTAGATGTGATCAAATTTTCAGGTGTGGGTACCACAAATTGGATTGGCCTCACATGCTTATGTACCAGGTTCCTGAAACCAGCCTGCTGGTTCTCAAATATGCTTCGAATGTTTTCAAGCTTGAGTTGTATAGTCTTCATTTGAACCTGCAGGTTGCATAAGAATTACAGGAAATATTTTCTGAAATGAGGTCAATACAAACCCCATTACATTTCTCAGACTCAGATGGTCAAAAAATAATTTAGAGTTTAAAAGATAACAACAAGAAATTTAGAAAAATAGCAAAACAGATTAATGTTTTATGTTCACATGGATATAAAATCAAAATCTCAACCAAAACAACCTGAAGGAAAAAATTACCAAGAAGCAGTCATGAAATTGGTCACTGCATAGAGTGATTTGCCCTTCATTGGTTCATTGGCTGAATCAGATAATGGCTGGGAAAAAAGGCATATTGCTCTTTCCTGTTTAGCATAAGAAAGCCACCAAGTTATAAAAACAATCAAATGAATAACATTGGTATAATATTTTGTTACATTTTACCCTGTAGGACACTCTCGTTATAGTCCTCTATGTTGCAACAGGCTCCTCAGAGCCACCAATGGATAATGCACATTTGTACCTCTTCTAGATGCTTTGAGGAAGCTAGAGTTAAGCTTGGTTGCTTCCAGAGAATCACTTGGCTATTGCCATGACTACATTTCCGATTTCTTGGGGCATCCCCTAGGATATTCCGCTAAGCATGGGTCTAGATACTGCTCCAGCCTTGGAGTCAACTACACATTTTAGCAGCAAATAGCATCACAAATGTTCTTGCCTACAATGTGGATAATCCTTCATGTGATTTCCAAGGGGGCAGTACTGAACTAACCTATAGCTCTCCACCCTGTTAACAACAACTTCTGCCTGCTCCTCCTTCTCCAAGAAGACCCAAATCCTATCTTTATGCTTTCATTCTCAAACTGAGTAGCAAAGCCACATCATCCACAGAGCATCTGCTGATGGTCACTGCAGCACAAAGGAAAGATGTTTGGGGTAAAGTACTCTTGACATTCTTGACATGGACCCAACATTCTATTATAGAAGAGCTTTGGGGCTTTCTCCAGTGATACACAACGAAATATGTGTGAGAACACCTAGCACATAAAAAGAGTTTTAAAATAATGGATTTGGAGCTCAAAAAGGAAATTATTATTCCTCATTATATAGCAAACATATGCCTTTGAATTATTTGATGCTTGACAGTGGCACTACTATCACCCCTAAGAAGACAATGTAAGTGCAATTTGACATAAAGTTAGCTGTGAGGTAGTAAAACTCCTCCTACCCACAGTACTGCAATTATAACTTTCTTTAAATGTTTATTTGAAAATTTAAAAAGCCTCTACCTTAAGCTCAGGAGATAATATTACATCAAATTCATACTGCAGTGTTTCAGGTTCATAATTTATAAAGGGTAGAGCCATTTCAAGAAAATTTTCAATGTCTTGGAGGGCTTTCTGAGCATCTTCTTTAGACTGAAACTTATCTATTTCCTGATTAGCTAGAAGACATTCCCCTTCATCACAGCATTGACGAGCCTGGTAAGAAAATCAAGAAGAAAAAAACGTGAATTAATAAAGATAAAACATATTTGTCCATTAAGTGAGTGGTTCTCAGCCTCTGGCTTCTGTGAGTCAGAATTGCTTTCAGAGCTGTTAAAAAAATAAAGATATCTGGGTTCTGCCCCCAGAAATTCTGATTCAGTAGCTCTGGGCCATAAGTTGGGCATTTATACTTTTACAGAGCTCCACAGATATTGCTGATACAAAGCCAAGGCTGGGAAACACTGCATTTATTTCACAACAACTAATTTATTCTGCAGCAGAAGTCTGACCATTTTCTCAATACTAACACTTTAGTTGCATGTTATTTTCCCAAAATCAATAACTGAAATATGAAATTCTTAGGAAAATATAAAGTGTAATAATACAAATGCTTAATGACAGCTAAGGACAAGAATAAAGTTTCCTTCCCAAAGAATGAGATGTAAAGATTAAAATGTTTATGTTCAGATATAATGTCTGGAAGTGGAACCCTATTTTATATTCCACTGCCAACACCAGATCCATATGGTGACCTGTCAATTCATTGCCTAATTGTGAAAAGGGTCAAACCCACAAGCCATGGAGGAATATTTTCCAGTCACTGTTTAATATTTTATTTCTGTACTATGAAATGTGAAAGGAGCTTCAGGCTTCAGCAAAATGCCCCTCAGGCTTTTA
>NW_016805328.1:47139-59355 GCF_001698545.2 Rhinopithecus bieti
TTCCTTTTCAGAAATGGATCATTTCCCATTACACTACCTGCTGTAGGAGTTTATGCATTTTGAAGGTCCTGCTGAGTTGTATCCGTTTTGCTTTTATCTCATTAACCAAAATATCAGAAAGGTAACGTAGCTCATTGCACCTCTGGCAGATTAAATCAAGTGCATAATGGTGATTTGCTGCAAGCTTGTGTCCATGTAATATCACAAACTGGGCCTTTGATAACAGCTCCTGATTGTAACAAAGAAACAAAATAATGAATACATGATCTCTGAGCAAGAAGGATACATTGCCACAAATACAATTTGATGTCTACTCCTTCAGGCTGCAAAACAAAAAAAAAAAAAAAAAAAAAAACAACAACAACAAAAAAAAAAACACAAAACCTTACAGTTATCTTACAGTTATAATAATTAGCTGTAGCAGTGATGTCATTAGAAGCTCATGCATTTCTGGTTATAGAAACTGAAAATTTCACATCATACCCAGAACGCGGATGAGATTTTTTTCTTCTAATATGTGTGTATTTAGAATAGAACCACCTATAATAAATGAGGTATACACACCAGTCAAATGTATTTCATATCATCTCAGCCTTAGAAATCTCATCAGCGTTGCTATGTACCTGGACTACTTCACATACCTGAAGTCACAGGGTTTCTATGTCAGAAAAATGACCTTTAGTGACGTTGCCTCCACTCTGTCAACTACTCACTCCCCACAGTGGAGAGACTCAAACATAGTAGGAGTTCAAGAAATGTTTGTCAAAATAAAATAAATAAAACTGAAACCCAGGATGAGGAAGTGACTGGCCTCTCTACCTAGTGAGAAAACCAGGTTTAAAATGGAGAGCTGTTGTCTAATGGGTATACAGTTTCAATATTATAAGATGAAAAAGTTCTGGAGCTGTTGCACAGCAATGCGAATTTACTTATCACTACTGAACTGAACACTTAAAAATGATTAAGATGGCAAATTTCATGTTATGTGTTTTTACCACAATTAGAAATGAAAAATTATTACATGTAAAAAAATGAAGTCCCCCTTAATTTCCAAACCAGTTCGCCTCCTCTTTCTACTATACCATAGGGATATGTAAATTGTCCCATGATCACAGAGCTCTACAAGCATAATTCCAGAACTAGTTATCATAACTGTTGCTTCTTCAATATTTGTTTTCACATACTCATGGTTCACCCATAAATCTGCTTGTATGCTGAGAATTCATCTTAAAAGCATGGCCTTGCTCTCACATAAAAGCATGGCCTTGCTATCACATAAAAGCTAGAGTTTTTTAAGTATCAAAGCCATTAGTCCAAACTTTAAGACTAGCAGGAATAATGAAAACTGCCTCCTTTGAGTACTTACTATACAACCCAGTGCTGTGCCAGGCGCTTTATATACATTTAAATGAATATTCACAATTGCTCTGCAAAGTAGGTCATTTTATCCCCAGTTTATAGGTGAAGACACTGAAGATTAGAAATGAATTTACTCAAGGTCACAGATAGTAAGAATAAGTAGAAATGTCTACGTGAGTCTCCATTTAATTAAATTGCATATATCCTAAAGTGGGCATTTAAGGAATCATGTTCCTGTATGTTTCCATCATTTCCAAGCACCATATATCATTCTTGATACACATTTTTCTAGCTTCTCCAAAATAATTTATGCCCTTATTCCTATTGGTGGGCTTGAAACAGTTCACGCCATTGTCTCAGCGACCTCCTTTTACAACTACAGGATATATCTGTAGTGTCACCTCTGGCCTGCATTGAACAAAGCAGAATATAGACCAATATAATTGTGCCTAATATACAGAATGTTGTTATGATGAGAGGAGGGTGAGGGATAAAAGACTACAAATAGGGTGCAGTGTATACTGCTTGGGTGATGAGTGCACTAAAATCTCACAAATCACCACTAAAGAACTTACTCATGTAACCAAATACCACCTATACTCCAGTAACCCATGGAAAAATAAAAATAAAGAAATTAATAATAAGAGTCTATACTACCTACTCCCACCAAAAAATAACTATTATACTGTATAATATAGCAAACACCTAAAACACAATCTTACCTGAGAATTTTCATCTAAGTTTTCCAATTTTTTTATTTTTTGTTTTACTTGAGCTATAGTCCCTGTTACATCAGCCAGTTCTGCTTGTTGGTTTAATAGAAATTCAACTTCAGTCACAAGCTAAAAATAGGAAACAAAGAGGTTTTAAAAACATAAAAATTGTTCTTATGATCAAGTTTTATACAAAATGCTTTTAAATGAAAATATTGACATGGAGAAACTGCACATACAAAAAAAAAAATAATTGTATTGATTTTATTCCGAAATAGCTATAATCTGTTAAAATTTAACCTCATAGATATCAACGTGTACTCATAATTAAAAAGATCACCATGTACATGTGTAGGTTTGTGTATGAGGACATGTATTTGCATAAATGTATACATGTGAGGTATGTATAAATATATAGAGAGAGCCAACATCTAAAAATCTTACCTGAGAATTTTCATCTAAGTTTTTTTTTCATCATTCCCCAGCTCTCTGGTGAATTACCCTAAAAGCAAAAGCCCTCTAGAAGCAATAAGCACATCTCCCACCCAGATCTTGGTCTTTAATATCATTTCCCAGAAAAAGAAACCAGGGCTCCTCAAGGAAATAACTGATTCCAGGGTTGAGGCAGAATAGGTACAAGATGAACTTGGAATATATTTTTATGCCAGAAAGTAAGAAAGTGATTTATTTAAATGTGGGAGCACGTCACAAGGACACAGCAGCAGTTTGAAACACCAAAATACTCAAGAACACTAATAAATTATAAACCATCTAAAAACCAGGAATCAGAAAAGAAGCCAAATCATCTTTCTCTGCTGATGATATGATTCTATACCTAGAAAACACTAAAGACTACCAAAAGGCTCCTAGAATTGATAAACAACTTCAGGGAAGTTTTACGATACAAAATCAATGTACAAAAATCAGTAGCTTTACTGTAGTTTCTATACACCAACAATATTCAAGCTGAAAGCCAAATCAAGAATGCAATTTCATTTACAATGACCTACAAAAAGAATAAAATACCTAGTAATACATGTAGCCCAAGGAAGAGAAAAATCTCTATAAGGAGACCTACAAAACACTGCTGAAAGAAATCATAGATGACATAAACAAATGGAAAAAACATTCTATGCTCATAGATTTGAAGAATCACTATCATTCAAATGGCCATACTGTCCAAAACAATCTGCCGATTCAATGCTATTCCTATCAAACTACCAACATACTTTTTCACAGAATTAGAAGAACTATTCTAAAATTCATATGGAACCACAAAAGAGCTCAAATAGCCAGAGCAATCCTAAGCAAAAAGAACAAAGCCAGAAATAACGTATTACCCGACATCAAACTATACCAAAACAACATAGTCCTGGTACAAAAACAGACACTTAGACCAATAGAACAGAATAGAGAACCCAGAAATAAAGCCACGCACCTACAACCATCTTATCTTTTACAAAATCAACCAAAATAATCAAGGGGAAAGGACTCCCTATTCAACAAATGGTGCTGAGATAGCTGGTTAATCATATAAAGAAGAGTAAACTGGACCCCTACCTTTCACCATATATAACAATGGAACTAAGGGCATTAAAGATCTAAATATAAGACCTCAATCTACAAGAATCTTGGGAGAAAGGTTAGGAAACACCATTCTGGACATTGGCCTTGGGAAAGAATTTATGACTAAAATCTCAAAAGCAATTTCAACAAATACAAAAATTGATACGTGGAACCTAACTAAACTAAAGAGCTTCTGCATAACAAAAGAAGCTATCAACAGAGTAAACAGACAGCCTACAGAAGGGGAGCAAATATTCCTGAACTATGCATCTGACAAAAATCTAATATCCAGAATCTCTAAGGAACTTAAACAATTCAACAAGCAAAAAACTAATAACTCCGTTAAAAAGTGAGCAGAGGACATGAACAGATATTTCTCAAAAGGAGACATACAAATTGCCAACAAACATGAGAAAATGCTCAATATCACTAACCATCAGAGAAATGCAAATCAAATGAGATACCATCTCACATCAGTCAGAATGGCTATTATTAAAGAGACAAAAAGGAACAGACACTGATGAGGCTGTGGAGAGAAGGGAACACTGATACACTGTTGGTGGGAAAGTAAATTAGTTCAGCCACTGTGGAAGGCATCCTGAATATTTAAGAACTTAAGGCAGAACTACCATTTGACCCAGCAATCCCATTACTGAGTATATACCCAATGGAAAATAAATCATTCTATCAAAAAGACAATACAATTGTATGTTCATTGCAGCACTATTCACAATAGCAAAGACCTGGAATCAGCCCAGGTGCCCATCAATGATGGACTGGATAAAGAAAATGTGGTACAAATGCATCATGGAACACTATGCAGCCATAAAAAAAAAAACAAAATCATGTCTTTTGCAGCAACATGATGCAGTTGGAGGCCATTATCCTAAGCAAAGTAACACAGAAACTGAAAACCAAACACAGCATGTTATCACTTATAAGTGGAAGTTAAGCATTGGTTACACATAGACATAAAGATAGGAACAATAAATGCTGGAGACTACTAAAAGGGGGAAAAGGAGGAAGCCAAGGGCTTAAAAACTAACTATTGGATACTATGCTCACTACCTGAGTAATGGCATCATTCACATCTCAAATCTCAGCATTACACAGTATACCCATGTAACAAATGTACACGTGTATGCCTTGAATCTAAAATAAAAGTTGAAAATTTTAAAAATGAATAAGTAAAAATCTTTGAATCAAATAAATAAATGGAGAGAAGGGAGGGCTCTTGCTTTAGTAGAATGCCTAGTGTGGACTGATAAATGTGGACTGGACATGGGGGTTGAAAATAATCATTATTTTGCAACCATCATAGCAAAGATTTGTCCAGGCAAGCATCATCAGTTGATGCTAAATTTATGGGGAAATTTTGATGACAAGCAGGATATTTGCATAACCTTAAATTTTCTCCCCACACTTTTCCTACTAGTTAGAAGGGGAGTAAAAGTAGCTTTACAGTGGAGAAATTCAACAACACCCTGAATAGGTAATCAGAATCCACATTGACAATAAGAGGGAGGTAGGCATCATTCACTTAACAGATATGATCCCTTAAGAAGGACACTTCACTAATGTGGTATTCTAGTTGGTCATATATACTAAATAGAATCATGAGAAGATGTCCAACAAACTCCAAATGAAGGAAAATGTATTTAAAAAGGGCCTATGGCTAGGCATGAGTCCTTATAGCTCATGCCTGGAATCTCAGCACTTTGGGAGGCTGAGGTGGGAGGATTGTTTGAGCCTAGGAGTTGCAGACCAGCCTGGGCAACACAATGAGATCCCATCCCCACAAAACTTAAAAAGTTAGCCAGGCATGGTGGTGCGTACCTGTAGTCTCAGCTACTTGGAAGACTGAGGGGGGAGGATGGCTTAAGCCTAGGAGTTTGAGGCTGCAGTAGCTATGATTGTGTCATGGTACTCCAGCCTGGGAGACAGAACTGTCTCAAAAAAAAAGACTATATTTTTCAAAATGTCAGAGTCATAAAAGACAAAGAAAGGCTGTGGAAAGATTCAAGATTCTAGGTTCAAGGACACTAAAGACACAAGACAATGCAAGACTGGACCCTATATAGGATCCGATTCTGAAGGAAAAATAAATGCTATGAAAGACTTGACTGAGTCAACTGATAAAACTGAAATACCAATGGTAGATAATATAAAAGTATTGCATTCTTAAATGTACTAAATCTGATAACTGTACTACAGTCATATAACAGAATATCCCTATTACTAGAAAAAATGGAAGTATTTAGGGGGAAAGGGCCATCATGTGTGCAACTTACACTCAAATGGGTCAGAAAATATATTATTTGTCAGATCAGAAAAAAATATTATCTGTATATATATGAGGGAGGGAATACAAATAATAAAGCAAATGGAGTAAAATACTATCATTAAGTTAATCTGGGAATAAGGTATAAGGTATATGGGTATTTCTATTTGTTCTTATATTTGCAATCTTTCTGTAAGTTTATTGTTTCCTATGTCCTTTTTTTTTTAAGGCCCCATGTTTTCTAGACATACGGAACCTGTCACATGCACTATGAGATAAACCAACGTCATGAGATTATAATCTAAGAACAAACAACAATATTGATTAAGACAGGAATTATGCTTGGGGAGATCAGAACATAACCACTGGACAAGGATTTGGTATGGATGCATAATTAATAATGTAAGTTCAAGCATAATGGGTATGGCTCAGAAAGTGCTATTTTCATGTGTATTCAGTTGGAGATGGAGAAAGAAACACAAATACTAGAGGACCAAGAGCAACTTGACCTATTCTGTTCTTAAAGGGGAGGTTCATGGGGAACATTTCAATAGATGTTTGAATCAATAGGATCGGGAAAACACCAGAGGCATTCAACTGAGCCCTGTGGTCCAGAGTCAGTGCACCTCCAAACCTAACTCATGATGAGTAACTGAAACCTCTGACAAAGCAAGCTAACCGGCCCATTCACGGCAGAACAACCGTTGGGCACCTGCAAGAGAGAAGAAGTGAAGTTTCCCTTGACTCTCTGGTGAAGTATATACTATCAGAAGAGAGACTGGAGAAGATTAACATGACCGATAAAAGGAAAAGAAACTACAATCTATCGCATCTTGACCATATATGATCGGATTTTCCAGGAGGGGTCCAAATTGGAATATATTTTTATTATTTATTAACCTTATATTAATTTCATCTCCTCAGGTCTTTTCATAGGAATACAACTCCCTGGATCAGAAAATAAAAAGCTTGTAGGGTCATATTAAATATGTCAGCATAGTACATGGGGATTTAAAAACCAAGAAAGAAGCTGGTATTATTCCTTTGGAAAGCCACCTCATTAACCTTGAACACGCCTTTAGATCTAAGATAAATTGAAAAACAAACCTAAAAGTAGAGAGTAACTTGTTCCCTGTCATATATAATTGGCAGTTTGATACATTTCTCAAAGGAAATGAGTAAGCTGAAAAAGTAGAAGTCTCAGAATTTTAGTAGAGATTTTCTATCAGTCTAAGCCAAGGTTCCATTACTTTGCCTCCTTTTTTTTTTCCTTTTGTAGGCTATAAATGGCATCTTGCAAGACGGACTTCTCATGATTAAGGAGTAAAAACTCTGGTGTAATGAAAAAAGGTGTACAAAGAAATGATTTTAACCTGACCTGGTTGAAAATCTGCTCAAACTTCCATTGCAGATACTGCTCCATTTTAATTGATGTTTTCCCAAAATCCATCAAAAGCTGTTTCCATATCATGTACTTGAGTCAGCAACCTTAACAAAGAAAACTCAAATAAATTCCTAAATGCAACTATCTGTTTTGTAAATACGTAGATAAGCACAGTCTGGACATTAAGAATTATAGGCAAAGTCATAGCCCATGACACTTGGTTCTACCTGTAGAGACACACAAGCAAAATCATCTCTGTAGGACAACCTAGAAATAAGTTCTCAGATTTCCAGAGGTCCAGGAATATTTTAACACTTAACATATTGCAGCAAAATGTGTAATTGCCTTTCAAAATATAAAATAAGTAACTCTAAACCAAAAAGAGAGTACTCACTTATTAATAGTTTGCCAGTCACCACTTATTTGCTGATGACATTCTAGTCTTGAACTGACAGCTCCTTCAGTGTCAGGCACTTCCAGATTTGTTAGCAGAACTTTTCCTTCTTTGGTTACAGCTGTAATATCATTCTGTCCAAAGACACAAAAGGAGTATCAGCTAATTAGTAATCTAACCTGAATGATGTGATGGGAAGGAAGCATACAACTATGGCCTGAAGACTAGAAACAGTTAATTCTAGAATGGCCTTTGCTTTCATAGCTCTCTGAAAATTCACAAAATTTCAAAATCTCAGTGCCACAAAATCTAAAAGCTATGAAGATCCAAGAACCCCTTGCCTTAGAGATGGATGTTGCAATTAATGTTTTTATAAGATCCTCATGGGCAGAAGTACCATGTGCTCTATTTGTAGCCTCCTTCTCTAAGTGGTAGAAAGTTCCAATCCAGTCCATCCTATTCTGCTAATATTTTATTTATTTTCATTTACTTTTTTAGAGATGGGGTCTTGCTATGTTGCCCAGGCTGGACCCAAACTCCTGGACTCAAGCAATTCTCCTGCCTCAGGTTCCCGTGTAGCTGGGACAACAGATATGTACCACTGCACCTGCCACTGTTCTGCTAACACTTTTAATGAGCTCAAATAAAGCAGCAGTAGAACAATAAAAACCACCACAGTAGAAAGCATACAATTGCAAATAATACTTCATGCATACTCAGATACAGTTAAATGTCTTTGCTACTAATCTTTAATTGTTACCAATCACTCCCTGCCTTAAGTCTTATTTCACTTCACATTTAGGTTTAATTAATTCATCAATAAGTATATGCCTCTATTCAGAAGGGCTTAAACTCAGTGGGTGGTGTAACAATATAGACCTTTCTCAGACATCCAAGAGTGATTTAAGATTTCTTTCAGGTGGTGCAAGAGTCCCTTGAAATTGTAAGCAAAAGTTTTGGTGTACATTTATTCTGAGAACAGATTCCACGACACCATCACCAATATGGGGAATAACATCAAAATTAAAAGCCAATATTTATGAAGGACCAGCAAGGCACCGAACATTGTTATACATACATCACTTTCTTTGCCTCATTTCATCTTCACAACAATCCTACGAGGTATGATGCATCATCAACCTCATTGTAAAGATATAGAAACTGCAACTCAGAAAAGGTAAGCAAATTGCCCAACAACATGCAGTTCATGAAGAACAGAGCTTCTTTCCTTGGACAGAGTTTTGTTTGTAGACTGTGATTCAAGAGGTCAGTTTCTTGCAAATCAAACCACAACGAGATACCATCTCACATCAGTCAAAATGGCTATTATTAAAAAGACAAAAAATAACAGATACGGCGAGGCTACAGAGAAAAGGGAACACTGACACATACTTGTTGGAGATGTAAATTAGTTCAATCACTGTGGAAAGCAGTCTGGAGATTTCTCAAAGAGCTTAAAACAGAATACCATTCAACCCAGCATTCCCATTACTGGGTTTATACCCAAAGGAAAACAAATTGTTCTACCAAAAGACACATGCCCTCATATGTCATTGCAGCACTATTCACAACAGCAGAAACATGGAATCAACCTAGGTGCCCATCAATGGTGGACTGTATAAAGAAAATGTGGTACATATACACCATGGAATACTATACAGTCATAAAAAAGAATGAGATCATGTCCTTTGCAGCAACATGGATGCAGCTGTAGGTCATTATTCTAAGCAAATTAATGCAGGAACAGGAAACCAAATACTGCATGTTCTCACAAATGGGAGCTAAACATTAGGTACACATGGACATAAAGATGGGAACAATAGACAGTGGGGACTACTAGAGGAAGGAGGGTGGGAGGAGGGAGAGTGTTGAAAAACTACCTATCTGGTACTATGCTCACTACCTGGGCGACAGGATCATTCATACACCAAACCTCAGCATCCCACAATTTATCCATGTAACAAACCTGCACATGTACCCTCTGGATCTAAAATAAAAGTTGGAAAAAAATTCAGTTTATCTTTTTAATTTAAACACATATCTCTATATACAGCTTTAATCTTCTAATGCACACAGCATGTCTATTATCAGATGAAAGAGACGAGTTATATGAATGCCCAGTGCTTGTTCAGATTATTCTTAAATTTTCTGAAGAAAGTAGATCCAAAAAATACTTGCTGATTATCTGAATTGCACTTCAAAATCCTTCACAAAGCAGCACTCCACAAAGACCTGGGTAGGAGAGCACAACCAATTTGCAACCCTTGGTCTACTGTAGGAAACATCAAGACCTAGTATTCTGCAGAGAAGAGAACTTAGAATCAATTGAGCAATGTTAGCCTTGGTCACAATGCTAGCTCACAGCAGAGATGGGACAAGAAACTCGGCTTCCTGACTCCTCATCAAAAATAAAAAATACAGTCATACATCACTTAATGTTGGGTATATGTTCCGAGAAATGCATTGTTAGGTGATTTCATCATTTTGTGAACATCACAGACTGCGTTTACACAGACCTAGATGGATAGCCTAGTAGACACCTAGGCTACAGGGTATAGCCTATTGCTCCTAAGCTACAAACCTGTACAGCATGTTACTGTACTATATACTGTAGACAGTTGTAGGCATACTGTAGGCAGTTGTAACACAATGGTATACATTTGTGTATCTAAACATAGAAAAGGTACAGTAAAAACATGGTATAATCTTATGGGACTACTGTCATATGCAGTTCATCACTGATCAAAACAACCTTATGCAGTGCATGACTGCACATAGTAAAACAAAACAAAAGACTATATTTCTTTTTCTGCAGCATTTATAAGATATTTTTAAATAACTTCTCAAATTAATACACCATTTACAGAGGGGACACTTAGGTCTAACATATCCAGGACAGTCTTTTATAAAGTATATTTTTATAGTTTTAAAATATATAAATGTCTTTTATCTCCCTTTATGCAACAGCCAGTGTAAAATGGAGATAATAAACACCTCTCTAGAAAAAGGAAGACCATGGAAATCTTTTGTTTGTTAGCTCTATCAGACATACCTTCAATAGATGATACCTTTCTGCACGAATTGCCAAAATTTCTTCTATTGAGGGAATATCATCTGGTAGTTCTGTCTCAGCCAGTTCAGTTCCAAAGGACTGTAACATCTGAGCCATTTCTTTCACTGTGAGGGCAAAATTTTCTATAGCCTGCAAAGAGCCGGTGATGATTTTAATTATATGGTAACTCTGTGAGCATATGAAAAACTAGATCGGTCATTGTATTTGTTTTATTGGGGTGTAACAGCAAATACATATACCATGAACTCTCCTCTGCTAAAGAAATATGGTATTGCTCTTGGCAATCAACTGTTAACTCTTCATCTAAGACTCTAAGAAACTGAAGGAAGTTTAAGAGTCTTCCTGAATATATTTTTTCCAAATTTCTAGACTTATTTCTTAGACACTGATGAAAACTATTTCTTAAAGATGCCATGTATTGAGTAATTTGTTTTATTTTCTTGAAAATTACAGTGTTTTCCTTATTCTATAAACTCTCCAATTGGCAAAATTGCCCTACAATAACTTTACTTCTGAAGAGAGATGAGAACAGTAAAGTCACTTTATATTTGTTTATTATCATTTGTGAATAAGCATTAGCATTCCAAACAAGGTGACAATTGAAGGAAATGGGGGAAAAAACTAGTCACAACAACCCATTTCAAGCACTATAGAATATTTGGAATGGCGGTCCCAAAGCCTTTGTTGCCATAAAATGGTAAGTAAGGTTTTGTTGTTTATTTTGTTTCTAAAATCAGTTACTCTGAGAAAGAAGGGCAAAATGTAGAGACCATATGACCATCTGTTAACCATGCATCTCAAAATATTTGCTTGTTTATTTATAGCATTACAGGTTATTAAAGGCTAGGCACTGCTAATTTTGGCAATACATCTTCATGTGAATGAATGAATTGTTGAATGAATGCATTGTTAAATGAATTAATGAATGAAATGTTGAGTGAAAAACAAGTATGAGGAAAATGGAATCCTAATTTAATGGGACATCATTAATTTCTTCAGCAGGGTTCCCCTATCTCTGGGATTAGAAGTCAAGATACTTATATACCACAGACATACTTGGGAGGTGCAGGGCGCTTGCCTATTTGTAAATTTCTAAAACAGAAGTACACTCTTTGCTACAAATCTAAAATGCCTCAGAAGCATCACCAGGACAATGAGATTAATAATACTACTTGTATTTATTGACAATTTGCCATATGCTAGGCACTGTGTAAAACATTTTACTTTTGCTATCTCATTTAGTCTTTTTAAGATCCCTATGAGGTAAGGTATTATTAGTCCCATTTTACAGTTAGGAAAACTAAGACTCAGAGAGGTTATGTATATTGCCCAAGGTCATATAACTAAAAATCAGCAGGGTCAGGATTTGAATCCAAACCCTTCATTTCTTCAAGTTACTACATAGCCACAGGAGGGAATGGGGAGAGTATGATCTCCTTATTCCCT
>NW_016805328.1:60220-70039 GCF_001698545.2 Rhinopithecus bieti
GATTTCTTTTTTAAATGGTAGAAGTGAAAGACTTTTGGGCATTTCAAATGTATACTTTTAAAAGAGAAATTTTAATTTTTTCTTTTAAATGCTACATGGGCACATGTAAAATATAAACATCATGGTGCAAGTCTTCATGAGAATTAGAGGAACAAAACATTTCAATAATATACTCTTACTGGTAATTTAAGCATAAAATCCTCCTGACTAAACCGAAATCCAATGTCTGTGAACGTTCGTTGAAGAAAGCTGGTAGGACGTAAAACCAAAACCAAGTGCAAGTTCCCAGGGAAGGAAGCCTGTAGAAAGAAAAAACAAAAGAAATTGAAAAAAAAAAAAATTGTCGACACACACTCAACTGAGCACATATCAGAAAATATGTAATTAAAAGAAACAAACTTTAAATTCATAAAAGCCAGTAAAAGGCCAACACTTTACAAAATGATATTGATAAAATCTAAAACATGCAAATAGAAAGAAAATAATGTCAGGCTTCAGGTCAGATCCTGGCAACACTTCTGGTAAGGAATTTTCTCACACTATAGAAGTAGACCCCACGTTATGAAGAAATAGACTCTAAACCTTTATTTTAGAGTTAGTTATTTCAACTCAAATTGCACTTATTTCTTATAAGAACAAATAAAATTAGGTGGCAGTTTCCTAGGATAACCCTAAAAGCCAAAGGATTTTTGTCTGTGTATTTACACTAAACAATGAAAGAAAACTTTATTATGGGATTATATTTTTATTTTAATCTAATCAATATTCACTGAACATCTTCTATGTGTCTACTTCATGTATTTAAATGAATGATTATCAAGCTCTGTTAGGCATTGAATGTTCACAAATTAAGAAAATACAATCTCTATCCAACAGTTCAACTGCAGAGTCCATTAATAATCAGCAACTCTTTAACATGATAAGTTGATAAGTAATCAAAGGAATTAGAATAATATACAAGGGGAAATGATAGCACAAACTCTCCAAGACATAGGAAGGTCAAAAAGATCCCGAAGCATAATGAGGAATTAACTAGATCAGAATGTTGTCCAGTTCACCAATGTTTCCCCAGCTTCTAGAACTTACTGCCACATAGTATGCAGTCAGAAATAATTGCTACACGAAAGAATTCAAAAGACAAAGAAGGAGGACACATTGCAAAATAAGTGGAGAATGGAGTAAAGTAGCCCAATTTTAATAATAAATTACTGTGTACTAAATGCTTACTCTGTGCAAAGCATTTTGCCAATATTATACATTCTTTTCATAATAATTCTATGAAGGAGTTAGGTTACTCACTTTTACAAATAAAGAAAGTGAGACTCAGAGAGTTTAAGTGTACCTTGCCCCAGCTGGCAAAGCCTTGATTTGCCCCTAAGTCTGTGCTCTTAATCACTAAACTACTCCATCTCCTGAAAAGGCCCTAGTCAAGAGAGCTAGATGAAATGATGCTGGGGGACAATGGGAGATGGTGTTGGGAAAATGGGCCAGAACCGCATCAGAAAGGATGATGGGTTTTTTTCCTGGAAGTAACGGGAGTCTCTAAGAGGTTTTGAGCATCAGAACAACAGGGTCAAATTTGCATTTTAGAAGGATCACTTTGGCTTTGGGAAGAACTGGATTTGAACAAGAGTAGAAGCAGACAGATGAGCTAGGAGGCTGGTACAGTAATCCAAGCCAGGAATGATGACTTTCTGAACTAAAGTAATGATACCAGGAATAAGGGTAGAATTTAGGAGGTGCAATCAGCAAGACATAACCACTTGATGTACTTGCTGAGAAACGAGGTACTAGGAGGATCAAACTCCAGATTTGGGGCTTGAGTAACTGGTTCAATGGTACAACCTTCACTGAGATGGGGAACACAAGAGAAACAGGTTTTAAGAAGGGGAACAAGATTCTGATCTCCATTCATATACATGTTAGGTTGGAAGGGTCAGCAAGACATCCAGATGATATCCTTTGGACAGCTGTTTGTACAAGTAAGAAGGGAAAGAAGTCTAGGCTAGGAGTGCAGAATCAGGAGTCATCAGCCTCAAGACAGCAGATTAGAGCATAATAGAGCAAAATATATGAAAATGTTCCAACTGCAATTATATTTCAGGCATATTGCAATACTAGTAATTAAACAAAACTATAAGAATAAGATACTGTGGGGCAAGGAGTTTATGGGAACTCTCTGTACTTCCCATTCCATGTTGTTGTGAACTTAAAACTGCTGTGAAAAAATAAAGTCTATTTTAAAATAAAAGAAAAAAGTAACTTTCACCAGGGTATAAAACATAGACTCTTTGGGAAATGATGCTCAAAACTGGGGATTTTCCTAATTCAATTTGAGATGGCGATAAAACATAAAATGTTAAGTGGCAATGAGAACTAGAGTAAACGAAAGAGAAATGAGTGTGATATGCACAAATAAGTAAATTAAAAGAGCATAAAATTAAATCAATAAATTAAATAATGACTATCAATATACATACATTGGGATGGTTGTCCAACTCATAATTCCCCAGGAGGCCATGACTGTTACTCTCTCCCTTCATCCGAGAAACTACTCCTCCTTCTATTTATTCTACACATTGGTTCCAAATGAGAACTCTTATTTTCCTACATGGCCCTGCCCTTCCAACACACAATGATTAGTGGTGATTAGAAGTATGATTAGGGCCAGACATGGTGATTCATGCCTGTAATCCCAACAATTTAGGAGACCGAGGATGGAGGATCACTTGAGGCCAGGAGTTTCAGAACAGCCTGGATAACATAGTGAGGCCCCATCTCTACAAAAGTTTAAAATTATCCAGTCATGGTGGCATGCACCTACGGTTCCAGTTACTCAGGAGGCTGAGGGGGGAGGATCGCTTGTGTCCAGGAAGTTGAGCCTGCAGTGAGCCATGATGGTGCTACTGCACTGCAGCATGGGTGACAGAGCAAGACCTCATCTCTTTAAAAAAGAGAAAGAAAAAAGATAAGCAGAACATTTGATGTAAGCAGGGCCAAAAAAGTCCTGCCCTAGAATTTTCAAACTAATATTGAGTGAAGGAAACATTGAGGATGCCATTTAAAAGCAGCAGATCGCCAAGAGCCCTGCTGCTGGAGAAACATTGACAAGAATAAAATTAACATGTATACAGAAACAGAGAGAGAAGCAGAGAGTTACAACGGTAATGTATATCCTACCTTCTATTATGTACATAATGTATATTTTATTTTATGTTAACTATAATATGTATTTTCCAGCTGGGCACGGTGGCTCACACCTGTAATCCCAGCACTTTGGGAGGCTGAGGTGGGAAGATCAATTGAGGCCAGGAGTTCGAGACCAGCCTGGCCAATATGGTGAAAACCTGTCTCTACTAAAATGCAAAAAAATAGCTAGATATGGTGGCACACGCCTATGGTCCCCGCTACTGGGGAGGCTGAAGCACGAGAATCACTTGAACCCGGGAGGTGGAGGCTGCAGTGATCTGAGATTATGCCACTGCACTCCAGCCTGGGAAACAGGGTGAGACTCTGCCAAAAAAAAATAAATAAATAATGGATTTTCCAGTTATTACAGGGATTAAAAGAAATAATGAATATAAAGGCACTTTTAAATTTTAGTTTAGGTTTGGGGTACATGCAAAGGTTACATAAACACGTGTCACGGGGTTGTTGTACATATTATTACTTCACGTAAGTATTAAGCTCAGTACCCAATAGTGATCTTTTCTGCTCCTCTCCCTCCTGCCAACCTCCACCCTCAAGCAGACCCCAGTGTCTGTTGTTTCCTTCTTTGTGTTCTTAAGTTCTTATTTAGCTCCTACTTATTAGTGAGAGCATGCAGTATTTAAGGAACTTAAATTTACAAGAGAAAACAACCCCATTAAAAGTAGGCAAAGGATATGAAAATGCACNAGGTTGGAAGGGTCAGCAAGACATCCAGATGATATCCTTTGGACAGCTGTTTGTACAAGTAAGAAGGGAAAGAAGTCTAGGCTAGGAGTGCAGAATCAGGAGTCATCAGCCTCAAGACAGCAGATTAGAGCATAATAGAGCAAAATATATGAAAAATGTTCCAACTGCAATTATATTTCAGGCATATTGCAATACTAGTAATTAAACAAAACTATAAGAATAAGATACTGTGGGGCAAGGAGTTTATGGGAACTCTCTGTACTTCCCATTCCATGTTGTTGTGAACTTAAAACTGCTGTGAAAAAATAAAGTCTATTTTAAAATAAAAGAAAAAAGTAACTTTCACCAGGGTATAAAACATAGACTCTTTGGGAAATGATGCTCAAAACTGGGGATTTTCCTAATTCAATTTGAGATGGCGATAAAACATAAAATGTTAAGTGGCAATGAGAACTAGAGTAAACGAAAGAGAAATGAGTGTGATATGCACAAATAAGTAAATTAAAAGAGCATAAAATTAAATCAATAAATTAAATAATGACTATCAATATACATACATTGGGATGGTTGTCCAACTCATAATTCCCCCAGGAGGCCATGACTGTTACTCTCTCCCTTCATCCGAGAAACTACTCCTCCTTCTATTTATTCTACACATTGGTTCCAAATGAGAACTCTTATTTTCCTACATGGCCCTGCCCTTCCAACACACAATGATTAGTGGTGATTAGAAGTATGATTAGGGCCAGACATGGTGATTCATGCCTGTAATCCCAACAATTTAGGAGACCGAGGATGGAGGATCACTTGAGGCCAGGAGTTTCAGAACAGCCTGGATAACATAGTGAGGCCCCATCTCTACAAAAAGTTTAAAAATTATCCAGTCATGGTGGCATGCACCTACGGTTCCAGTTACTCAGGAGGCTGAGGGGGGAGGATCGCTTGTGTCCAGGAAGTTGAGCCTGCAGTGAGCCATGATGGTGCTACTGCACTGCAGCATGGGTGACAGAGCAAGACCTCATCTCTTTAAAAAAGAGAAAGAAAAAAGATAAGCAGAACATTTGATGTAAGCAGGGCCAAAAAAGTCCTGCCCTAGAATTTTCAAACTAATATTGAGTGAAGGAAACATTGAGGATGCCATTTAAAAGCAGCAGATCGCCAAGAGCCCTGCTGCTGGAGAAACATTGACAAGAATAAAATTAACATGTATACAGAAACAGAGAGAGAAGCAGAGAGTTACAACGGTAATGTATATCCTACCTTCTATTATGTACATAATGTATATTTTATTTTATGTTAACTATAATATGTATTTTCCAGCTGGGCACGGTGGCTCACACCTGTAATCCCAGCACTTTGGGAGGCTGAGGTGGGAAGATCAATTGAGGCCAGGAGTTCGAGACCAGCCTGGCCAATATGGTGAAAACCTGTCTCTACTAAAAATGCAAAAAAATAGCTAGATATGGTGGCACACGCCTATGGTCCCCGCTACTGGGGAGGCTGAAGCACGAGAATCACTTGAACCCGGGAGGTGGAGGCTGCAGTGATCTGAGATTATGCCACTGCACTCCAGCCTGGGAAACAGGGTGAGACTCTGCCAAAAAAAAATAAATAAATAATGGATTTTCCAGTTATTACAGGGATTAAAAGAAATAATGAATATAAAGGCACTTTTTAAATTTTTAGTTTAGGTTTGGGGGTACATGCAAAGGTTACATAAACACGTGTCACGGGGGTTGTTGTACATATTATTACTTCACGTAAGTATTAAGCTCAGTACCCAATAGTGATCTTTTCTGCTCCTCTCCCTCCTGCCAACCTCCACCCTCAAGCAGACCCCAGTGTCTGTTGTTTCCTTCTTTGTGTTCTTAAGTTCTTATTTAGCTCCTACTTATTAGTGAGAGCATGCAGTATTTAAGGAACTTAAATTTACAAGAGAAAAACAACCCCATTAAAAAGTAGGCAAAGGATATGAAAATGCACTTTTTAAACTCTAAAATATTAATAAGATAGATTTAAAATTTTGCCTTGGATTCTTGGACCTCAGGACAAGCAGGTTTGGGTAGAAAACTTTAGGGACATGGATAAAGGCTTGCTTAAGGGAAGAATCTGACAGGGACTTGTGGGAACGTTGGGCCTATTTTTAAGTGGAAAGCACAGATTTTATTTTCACCCCCTTGATTTTGGGAGTTAAGCCTTTCCTTTTTCTTCACCTGGGTAAATTCCCATTATATTATTATACTCACCTGCCTTGAACCTGTTTATTTTTTTCACTTTTAAATGAAATTGAAAGCAGCCTATTTTTACCAACATTTAAAGCAAAATTACTTTTATTCTTTCATGGATTCTAAGCTGATCTGGTTTCATTTTTCTCTCTCTGACTTCCCTTAATCTTATATTCTCTTGTATCTGGAATTCTCTGGATACAAGAACCTGGAGCTGACTTCAAGCCAGGGATACTCACCCATCTCCAAAATTCTGTGTGGGGGAGGAGGGGATGGGAGGATACTATGGGAATAGAGAGAGCTATGTAGCAACTCTCTGCCTGAGGTAAGGCCTTGCTCTCTACTCTGCCATTCCTAGGAGAGCAAGGCTGTACCAGCAGCCAGGTCCAGGGACAGCTGATCACATAGCAGGGAACAAAGTAGAAAGAAAGGAGAGAAAAGGAAAATCACTGTCTGCAAGATGAGTGGGGAAGTGATTTTAAGCAGGGGTAGGGATATTCAGCTGCTCATAAACCAGGGATTTTATGTTGGATGTTTATTAAACCTGTTATTGTTCTATTTAATAAAGTGTTTTATCCCAAACATTGACAGCTATATAAATTGCTTCTAAAGATAATTCTATATTCTAATCAGCTCATTCTTAAGTAAAACCTTCTGATTATCTTAGCATACATTCTCATTCCTTAATTATTTCAAAATATTTAGTAATTCATTTGTCACAAAAGCCCAGAAAACTTGAGCTTTTAAAGAAAATGCACCATCAAAGGATGAAAACTTCATTTATTGACTACATAATTACATTTACGATATTTTTTGTTATAGTACAATTTTATAATCTTTTTTGCATTTCTTCCTAGAGCACATAGATTCTGTTAACCCAATAGTTACTCCCAATTTTAGTAGCCATTTGGGAGACTAAGTAACTTGTAGGCAATAGCTACACAACTACTAAGCAATCGGAGCAATCAGGTGGCACTCAAACAATTCATTTGATTTGTCAGTTATTTTTCTAGAAAACTAAATCATATAGTTCAGACCAGGTGTATTGTTTTTATCCCTTGTGCCCATATGTGAATAAGACATACCTGAATTTTTAATCCCACTCCCATTCACTTAACCCAGACCATAATAGGTGCCTGCCAAACTGTCATACTTTTAAAGTGAATCCAGACCTCACATTTATGACTACTTTTCATAGCTTCTCTTTAGCAAAAAATACATATATTTATGTATATTTATATATTCAGGACCTCTCAAAGCTTTAAGGTAGGGGAAGGAGACTGGATAGTTGGACAGGGGTGGAAATGTTATTTATTCAATGCACACTACTAGAATTATGCCCATAAAGAGCACTATTAGGACATTGTGCTAACTATTTACATGCAGTAGGTTCTATTTTTGTCCTCATTTCACAACTGTAGAAACTGAGTGCCATTATCCCCAAAGATGTCTACATCCTAATTCCTGGAACCTAGTAATATGTTATCTTATATGGTAAAAGAGACTTTATAAATGTTATTAAGGATCTTGATATGGGGAGATTATCCTAGATTATCATGGTGGGACCGATGTAATCATTAGGAAAAGAGGGAGGCAGGAGAGTCAGAGAAGAAGATGTGATAGCAGAGGTCAAAGTGATGCAGGGGTATAAACCAAGGAATGTGGACAATCGCTGCAAGCTAGAAAAGTCAAAGAAACAGATTCTCCTCTAGAGACTCCAGAAGGAACACAGCTCTGCTGACCCTTGATTTTTAGCCCAATTGGGTAATCTTGGACTTCTGACCTCCAGAACCATAATGATACATTTTCATTGTTTTAAGCCACTAAGTTTGTAGTAATCTGTTACAGCAGCAATAGGGAACTAATATATTGAGGTTTTGTGAGGTCAGGCAATTTTTCAAGACCTTCTAGCACATAGGTAGCAGAATTAAAACCCCGATTCACCTGCCTGTAGAACTAGACTCAGTCAACAAGAGGCATTTGGAGAAGTTATAGCAGGGATGATTCAAGAATTGGATTGGTTGAGAATCTAAACCTGAGACCTAAAGCAAAGGTGACAAACTTTAATGCCTACCATGTATTATGTAGATAATGTAAATGTGAAGTAGGCTTAATTAGCGAACAGCCTAAATTAGGTGGAAAATAGCAATTCACACTCTTCCTATATGATGAGGAGCAACAGGAAGTGGTGGGAACCGTGGTGAACTGGAGAACATGAAAAGCAGAGGGCACTCATAAGTCAGTTCACTCATAAATCAGTTCCAGCTACATGTTGTCATGTGGCAAGGTGGGCCCAGCATTGCCAACTCTTTGGTTTCTCAAGAGAAGACAGAAAACCAGATTGTCATGCAAAGCCCAGATGTTTAAAGATTGAAAACAAATGGAAAGTTCGTTAAAATGCTGTGTAGTCTAAACAAAACACATCTGTGCACTGACAATTTGCAACCTCTGAACCAAAAAGCTTCATAGATCTGAACATCGATCAATATAGATAATATGGAGACGTCCTTATCAGTGATTGCTAGCTATGAGAATCTAGAGGGGACAGAACACTCTTGAGCAGTTTTAACCTGACAAGCCATATAAATGTAAGATTAGTTTGTATGTATCTATGTGGATACACATATAGGTATATAGAGAGAGTACTTTTTCTCTATATACCAATATTTGTAATAACTAAACGTCTGAAGATAATCCATTTTAAAGCTAGTATTTAAATGAACAATCAAACAGCATAGGGTATCAGATGCACATATCACAGCAAACATAGCTCAAGACCAGTGAACTTTCCCATTTTGGCTTGGGAATATTATATTTCTAAATTCTTGGGTATGCTGCTTTAAGAACCTCTAATCTGTATGGTTATATAAACATGAAAAAGCACAATTTCTTTTTCCCCAAATCAAACCTGAGATTTTGAAAGTATAAATCATTTTTGAGAACCTGTCAAAAAGACAAAAGGATTTGGGCAAAGGTTAGTCTTGTTTTATTTCAATGTGTTTTTGCTTTTTTAAAAAAATAGCGTACACGAGAGAGGAAACAGCATTGGTTTTAGCTTCTTGCAGACATTTTTCTGGAGCTCCAGCATGTGACTGCTTAAAGACATCTCAGTAAAAGTGAACGAGCTGCCTATCACATAGAACTCGGAGCCATGTGTCCAATCACTGTACGTGGTCCCACCCCAGCCCTCAGCAGCAGCTCTTACTGGCTCTTCAAGGTAACCAGCACAAAATAAGCTCCCTCTCATCTTTCCCTCCCAGAGAACAGATTTACTCCCTTTTACTCACACGTACTGCCAGATTGCCTAGTTCTATAATCTTACAGCAGTAACAACAACAATAACAAGAAGAGCAGGCATAAACCAAATACATCATTTCACTACCGAAGTCTAGAAATGAACCTTGTTTAATACTCTCGTGTGTGCTCTCTAAGGGAGGCAATTCATCACCCTATGCACACTTTTCAGTTATTCTAGTTATTACTTCTAGAATGTTTAAAGTACCTTATAAAACATAAAAGTTTGGTTACTTACTATAAGAATAATTTATGTTCCTATAACTTTTCTTTTTTAATAATTAGGGTAAAGAGAGGCAGTAACAAATAAGAGAGACCCTTGACTAAAAGCCATTATGTATGTGTCAAACTTCTTACATATATATATATATATATATATATATATATATATATATGATTTAGC
>NW_016805328.1:72515-81711 GCF_001698545.2 Rhinopithecus bieti
AAAAAAAAAAAAAAAAAAGCACTATCCCTGATTAGTCAGCTGACAGATCCTTCCCTTCTGCTCGTTGTAATTCAGAGTTAACACATTCCTCCAATTACTTAGCCTGATTGACCCTTGTGGATTAGCTTGTGCTGGACTGCTCAAGAAGATCAGGCATGTCCTAAGAGTGGAAGAAGGAGAAAAAAACCCAGCTCTCTTCCTAGGAGCAGGCTTGATGGGACTGGCTTTCTCCTCTGCGCAGTTTGATTTTTAAGGTGGAATGCTAAGAATCTTTGTGAAGGTAGTATTAACTCTTGCTTTTTACTCTCATCCTACCCTGGTATGTGACTTGAATTTCAATTCTGTTTTGTTTATTCTGTTATTAAATTATATTCTGGGTTCAAGCCTTGTAAAAGGATATAGTTTGCAAAATTTTGTCCTGATAATAATCTAGAAAGAATAGAACATGCAAACTTTCTAAGATGGATACGATTCTCTCCCAAATTAACCTTTCCCCAAAATGTATAACTAAAACAAATTCTCCTCTCATTAATGATGAAATACAACCTAAATGCTTTTATTTGTTTTGAAATCTACAAATAAAGGTATTCAAATTGAATTGTATGATTATTTCACAGACACTTGTTTGAAATAATACACCACAGGCAATTATACCTAGCCACACTTCACTAGAAATCCTTTCTGAATGCCAACTTTTGCACTTGAAATTAGCTTGCATTCAATATTTACCTTTATTTCAAACAGTAAACAATAGTTATTAATGGTTGAGATGTAATCAATGTGCTCTTGAATATGAGTATAGAAACTATACCACAAGCAAAACATTTAACATGTTACAAAAGAAACATCTAACACAACCTATAGCCAGTTACATGTGGTCAGCATCTGCACCCCTCCCTTGCCCAGCATGATCAATTTGGCAGTTATGAAAATAAAGGGACCCTGAGATCCAAGTTCTTTACTGAGCATAGGTCATAATTCTCCACTGAGAAAGCAGCCCTGGGAATACAGAAAGAGGAGTATCACTCCCCAGTAAATAAGTAATTACCCTCTGCTGACTTCAAAATGACAGGATCATGACCTAATCTTATATTTATCTTTTATGAAAATAGAACCTCTGTTATAAGCCACCTATTCTGAATAATAAAATAAAACTCTACTAAAAAACTAATGTCATGTGCCAAACCAGTCACAAAATGAAAATTAATTTAATCAGGTGGGTGCAGTGTTGGCCAAAAGAAAAAAACCTGGGTGATTAAAAAAATGTTTTAATGCAACGAGTGCTCTATTTAGTATAAGAGAAGCAATTATTAGCAGAAACCAAGGTCTACTCAACAAGCCCAAGGACCAATCCTAAAAGACCAGAGCATAGGAAATAGCTTTTACTTTATTTAGCCCCACTGACAAGGCTCAATCATATATGGAGGACAGATTTACTCTCTCAAAAGCAATTTTACATTTTCTAAATAACATTGAATGTATTTGTCTATTTGTAAGCCAGTTGGAAAATAATAGAAACCATCACCAGCTGGAATTCTGGACATTTCAATTCTTGCTCTGGCTCTTTTGGTTACTTAGATATTTGACCTTGGATTCATCACATAACCATTCCAAAGTATACATAATGTGATTTCATCGTCTATAAGACAATTATAGTGATACCTACCTGCAGTACTTAATCAGGAAATGAAGAGAATCAACAATACTTAATAAATGTGAATGCTTTTGAAAAGCACAAATGTGCTATACAAAGTCAAGTTTTTTTCTATTTTATTTTAGTAATTTGAGTATATCTAATGTTAACTCCCGTCTCTACTGCTAATGATTAAACACCTCTGTTAAATAAACAGGAAACCAGCCGGGCGTGGTGGCTCAAGCCTGTAATCCCAGCACTTTGCGAGGCCGAGATGGGCGGATCACGAGGTCAGGAGATCGAGACCATCCTGGCTAACACAGTGAAACCCCGTCTCTACTAAAAAAATACAAAAAAACTAGCCGGGCGAGGCGGCTGGCGCCTGTAGTCCCAGCTACTCGGGAGGCTGAGGCAGGAGAATGGCGTAAACCTGGGAGGCGGAGCTTGCAGTGAGCTGAGATTCGGCCACTGCACTCCAGCCTGGGCGACAGAGCAAGACTCCGTCTCAAAAAAAAAACAAAAAAACAAAAAAGCAGGAAACCACTTTTGCTTATTTGTCCAAAAGGAGAAATAATTCATTCTGGGTATCAAAAGAATAATGATCTTACTCATTTTACCTTGTGAGTGCTAGAACATTGGCTTGGAAGTCCAACAACCTAGATTTTGTTTTGCCTTTGCAACTAAATCAACTTCTTGTGGTGGGCGTGACTTCCTCAGTTAGTCGGGAGACGAAGTAAGAATTTCAGATGGCTAGCAATGTTGGAGTCTCAGAGAAAAAAAAAATATTGATTCCCAGCTATTCTAGTCCGATACAGGAAGTTGGCCACAGGGCACTTCCACAGAGAGCCCCAATCTTGCCAGCTCAGAAGGAGTCTGGGGATTCCTCATCTTCCTCCTCATCTATGAAAGTGAAGTGTCAAACAATTTCGTGATATCCTTGTGAGCCTAAAAGTGTAAAAGATTATCTTGGTCATGGGCAGAATTGTACCTCTCATTGTTTTAATTAGAGAAAATGTTTCTCTCTCTGGGTCTTGGGAAGCTGGGGACTAGATACCAGTTGGGGAGATATATCATTTTATATGTGACTCATCTCCCTACCCTATCCTAGGGTAAAACAAATCTAGAAAGTTGTACACCAAAATGTTAAAAACTGCTTATTTTGGGGTGGTTGGATTACTGTTGTTTTAAACTTTCTTCTTTATACTTTTCACATTCAATGAGTATGCAACACATCTATTTCCACTAAAAGAAAAGGTTCCATAAAACTTGCCTTGTTCTGAAAGGCACATAGAACCATGAATCTCTTCTCACTCATAACTGGAACCACAAACCACTCACTCATTCTTACTAGGTTTTATTTTGGGTAGAGTTATTTATCTTAGTGTCTGCTACAACCTCTTCTTCTACTTTCCCTCCTCATATTCCATCAATTTTATTGTCTCCATCACTACCAAAGTAATCTACACCTCCCAAAACAGAAAGTGTAATATAAAACAAAATAAACAGTTATCGTATAATGCATAGATACTTACTGAGATTTTTTGGAGAGAGATTTTAAGAGAAGACCACGTATCCAATCTTCGATCCAGAATAATGGTAAACTGGGAGTCCGGTCCATTTTGCCTGAATGATACGAAGAAATAATAACTTTTCTTAATAATAATGCAAATTTGTTATATATGTCTTCGTTCTATTTCTGATTATTTCATCTACATTTGATGTCTTGACCGAAGACAGAATTGGAATTGGAAAGCTATCATAAAGTACTATCTTAGAAAACTAATTTGAAGACATATTCCCTTACTCACTATTTAAAATTTCTTTTGCAGCATTAATGTCAATCTTTTAAATAGGAAAGTGATAGTGTAATGAAGATATGTCACTAAAATTGATTTGGAATACTGTAATCTTGGGTGTGGGAAAACTCAAAAGATAACTGTCCTTCATGATATCAGATTTAACTTTCCATGTAATTCATCATGAGTCAATGATCCATTCACTCATTCAAAATCACACTGCTAAATCTATTTTTCTAACTCTGCTCCTGAGGAAATGCAGTTTAATGGAAAATATAACTTCTATTTGCCCTAAAAAGATCACTTTCAAGCTTCAATAGGTACATTGTAAGTTTCATTTTCTGGATTTGATTTTTGTTCATGAGACTTGGAATTTTATCATCCTAGATTTGTGTCCTCTTGTTCTTCAGGGTTAGCAACGACAAAATGCTTCCTTNTTTTTGTAACAATTTAGATAGCTGCCAGCTTCTCCTTCTAAGTTGTACTTCTTATCTACTCTGAAGTTAAGTCAGCTGGTTATTCACCATGATAATAATAGCTATATTAAGCCATTTTCCTGTTACGACATTCAGATGGATATCTGATATAAAGCGAATTGAAAAAACATAATGAAATACTATACCTTGCAATAGATGTCAGGTAAGTAAGTACTTTTGCTATTACTTCCTCTGGTATACATCTAAAATTACAGTTTTCTGGAAATGTAATGATCCAAGCATTGTCCTTTCCCCGGCCACCTACAACAATAGAAAAAAAATCAACTGAATTAAAAATGTATGTAACAACGAGGCAGGGAAGAAGATTTTAGATTTGAATACTGTTTTGCAGCAACACAACTTTTTTATAAAGATGATGATCTCCACAAAAAACCAAAATGGCTCCAAGTTCCTGACACTTCAGGTTTAAAAGGTGGCAGAGTAGTTTCTCAATAAAAAAATTAAAAGAAAGAGAGTAAAAACGAATGAATATAGTCAGAAGAAAATGTCATGAAATGCATATAATAAATACAGTTGAAAATGGCTGATTCCCCAATCTGGACAACCAAGGGGTTGGGAAATAACTCTTTCTATACCAACGAGCCTAAATTCAAAATAAGTGAATGATGGCTTGACAGCAAGTGGAAAACTTGATTTAATCGATCTCTTAGTGTCATGGTGAGCAGGAAAAGATACAGAGCACCCTATAGGAAATAGGTGATGGTCTAATGTGTTTATGGAAGAAACAACAAAAGTAATGATGGCAGGAATGATATAGGAATTGTATTAATGCAAAGAAAGATCACAAATTATCTGTGGGTTAAAATTCAATGTTCAGTCTGGGTAGGGGTCCAGGGAGAGGTGTAGGGTTGTGGAAGCTCCCCGCAGACCCATGCAGCCATTAACCTGGAGCAGTGGCATCCAGCAGTATCTTGACCAAGTGGGTGACCTTGACCCCTGGAAAGCATGGATCCCAGGGCTCATAGGTGAGGCTGCCCTAAGCCCATTTCCATAGGAACCAAGAATAGTGGTACTGTCATAGGGGTTCTTGGGGAGGGAATGGCTGCACTGTCTCTGGGCTTTCATTTCAGTCTCTCCCCCGTTTCTCCATCCAGCCCAATAGACCTCTATGCAGCCTGAAGGATGAGAAATATTGAAAATGAAAGCCATCTAAAAGTGCAGAGATGAGCCTTACATGTGTTTCAGGTTCACATCCGCAGCCAGACTAGCACCTACACAGAGAGTGAATGCTCAATAAATATTAAGTGCTAAATAGAATTTGAAGAATTATTTTAGGAGGAAAGTTGCAAGGTGGCCTTTGAATGTAGCTCACTAATAGAAATTTTTTTAGTTCAGTTGTAATTTTTATTTGGCTGAATTTAAGTGAATAAAGATGTAAAAATATTTTTAATTCAATCTGCAATAAAAATATGACAATATAAAAGGATATAGGCCGGGCACAGTGACCCATGCCTATAACCCCAGCACTTTGGGAGGCCACAGCCAGAGGATCACTTGAGGTCAGGAGTACGAGACCAGCCTGGCCAACATGTTGAAACCCTGTCTCTACCAAAAATACAAAAATTAGCCGGGTGTGGGGGCGCACGCCTGTAATCCCAGCTACTCAGCAGGCTGAAGCAGGAGAATCGGTTGAACCTGGGAGGCAGAGGTTGCAGTGAGCCAAGATCATGCCACTGCACTCCAGCCTGGGCGACAGAGCAAGACTCCATCTCCCTGCCCCCTGCCCCCCAAAAAGAAAAAGAAAAGTATATAAAATGGAATCATAACAATACTCAACCCAAAAGAAGACAGAAATGGAGGAAAACAAAGAACACATGGGACAAATGGAAAAATCTACCATCTCATTATTTTTATTTTGCTTTTATAAGATCATAAGATGGTAGATTTAAATCCATCCATATGAATAATCACACAAAATGTCAATGATCTAGGCACTGCAATTAAAAGTCAAAGATCATCAAACTGGATAAAAAGAAAGACCAAATTATATCCTGCCCACAAGAAACACACGTTTTAAATATAAAAGTACAAATGCATTAAAAGCAAAGGATAGAAAAAGATATACCATGACAGTGCTAATCAAAACAAAGCTGTTTAATATTTGACAAAGTCGATTTCAGAGTCAAAAATATTACCAGATATTAAAATGATCATTTGATCATGATAAAGTGGTCAATTCCTCAATGGGACAAAATCCTAAATGCTTATGCACCTAATAACAGAGCTTCAAAATACACAAAGCAAAAACTGATAGAGCTGCAAGAAGAAATAGACAAATTCACAATTTTAGTCAGAAATTTCACCACCCATCTCTCAATAATTGATAGAACAAGTAGACAAAGAATTTGCAAGGATATTGTATACCTGAACAACAGTCTCAACCAACGTGACCTAATTGACATTTCTAGAACACTCCATCCAACAAAAGCAGAATACACTTTCTTCTCTAGTGCACATGGAAAAAGATCAAATTAATTATTTGCCTCAATATTTACCAAGGGAAACTTGAGAGAGAGTATTCATTCCCAAATTATTTTTAATCAAACTAGTCCAAAGTATTAAATCAAAGGGTTATTAATCTTCACTATATGATATTCTAGAATTAAAGAGTAGAGTGAAAATAATCATTGAGAATAATGGCATCCACTGAAGAGTTTTTAAGAAACTCAAAGGAGAAATTGTACAATTCTGAACCAAGAGATTTAGGGAATCTTTAAACAAAGGGCCTCTATAGGTAGAGTATGGTATAGAACTAGTAATAGAAATGATATGTAATATATAATGTAATAAATATCTTAAATATAACATAACTACATACTTGCCAAGCAAGCTGGTGAGCACTCTAGTTAAGGACAGAACCATCTAGCACTTAGGCAAACTATACTTATCAAAGGAAAGGTGGCAAGGCTCTTATAAGAGTAAGTTATCATTGACTAATCTATAAATGATTATTACCACTAAACACCTACAAGTACTGTCCTAGGTAGTAAACTTGTGAGAAGAGATCAAAAGAGATATCTATATTCCAAATTGGGAAGTTTTAATTATTTTTTACCATTGGGAACCCTTTCTTCAAAGGAAGCTATAGGCAGATGCATTTTAAAACAAATACAAAAGCAGTTAAGGAAGGAAAGGTGTAGAGAGGGATCTGGATGAGTGCAGCAAGCCTTGAGGATGGTTCTATTTAGAACACAGTTTGGAAAACATAGATAATCTTAAGTAAAATCTCCAAAACTTAAAAGTGAACCTAACATACTGCTAAATTTACTGACACTGTCACACATTTATGCCACTTATAAAATAAAACATAAAGCCATATTAATTAAGTCATCATTAATTCACAGTTATCACTAATTAGAATCATTTTTAATTAAGCTTTATCATAGGTGTAATTATAATCATTTAAAAGCAGAGGTCAGGCTGGGTGCGATGGCTCATGCCTGTAATCACAGCACTTTGAGAAGTCAGGATGGGAGGATCGCTTGAGGCCAGGAGTTCAAGACCAGCCTAGGCAACACAGCAAAACCCTTTCGCCACAAAAAATAAAAATTAGCTAGGTGTGGTGGCACACTCCTATAGTTCCAGTGACTCAGGAGGCTGAGGTGGAAGGATCACTTGAACCAAGCAGTTTAAGGTTACATTGAGCTATGATCATACCACTGCACTGGAGCCTGGGCAAAAGAGCAGGATGCTGTCTTTAAAAATAATAATAATGATAATAAAAGCAGAGGCCAGATTGAAGTGTCCAATTAGGATCACTTATAAAGTAAAAGCTTGTTTAGTAAACTGAGCATGTAGGTGCCATTTTTCCGAGAATTAATTAAACTATTTAGAAGGAATAAGATAGTTTCTTATACTCTCAATACCTAAGAAGCACTCATCTTTATAAAACAATGTATTAATATATACCGGCAAGTTTTCTTTATCTGTTTAATATGATAAATATAATACTTAATGATATAATTCTAATTACTCTAATACCTGAAAGTAATTTGCTTGTTTTTAAGCAAAACTTTCCCCAAAGTCTGACCAGAAGCTAAAGGGGCGGGATGGTTTACCATAGTTATGTCTCTAAAAATGTGTAATGCTATTTAGTGGCATTATTCACAACAGCCAAATGGTAGAAGTGACCAAAGTATCCATCAATGGATGAACAGATAAACAAAGTGTGGAATATACATAAAATGGAATATTATTCAGCCTTAAAAAAGAAGTTCTGATACATGCTACAACATCGATGAAACTTGAAGACCTTATGCTAAGTGAACTAAGCCAGTCACAAAAAGACATATACCATATGATTTATTTACATCAGGTACCTAGGATAGTCAAATTCATAGAGAAAGAAAGTAAAATTGTGGTTAACAGGGGCTAGAGAGAGGACGGAATGAAGCGGGGAGTAATTGTTTAATGGATATAGAGCTTCAATTTTGCAAGGTCTGAAACTCTGGAGATGGTGGTGGCAATGGTGGCACAAAAATGTAAACATACTTAATGCCATTGAATTGTACTCTTAAAATGATTAAAATGATAAGTTGTATGTTAAATTGATTTTACCATAATTGCTAAAATTATATACAAGTGTATATACATATTTCAGAAAAATCAACTTTCTTTATAACGTGTAAATGAAATCCTAAAAAAAAAATACTTAGTGCATGCTGATTATTTGGTGCAACTTGCCAGCATTTGTAATACACAATCGAGTAATCAAAGAAGCTATGTCAGCTGCTCCCCTCCCACCCAGCCTGCACCCACCTAGGAGACATATTCTACTTTTAACTATCATAGATTTCTGAAGACTCGTCTGAAAGTCAAATGTGTAAGAGTGGTAAGGTCATTTTTACTCATATATCTAAAATGCTTAAAACCTCCAATTATTCTCTAAATGTCCATTTGTTTAGCAACTAGGTGCACAATGTATAAATGTTTATTAAAATAGTGCTTCTCGGGGCGGAGCAAGATGGCCGAATAGGAACAGCTCCAGTCTCCAACTCCCAGCGTGAGCGACACAGAAGACCGGTGATTTCTGCATTTTCAACTGAGGTACTGGGGTCATCTCACTAGGGAGTGCCGGACAATCGGTGCTGGTCAGCTGCTGCAGCCTGACCAGCGAGAGCTGAAGCAGGGCGAGGCATCGCCTCACCTGGAAGTGCAAGGGGGAAGGGAATCCGTTTTCCTAGCCAGGGGAACTGAGACACACAACACCTGGAAAATCGGGTAACTCCCACCCCAATACTGCGCTGTAAGCATACAGGCACACCAGGAAA
>NW_016805328.1:85797-104289 GCF_001698545.2 Rhinopithecus bieti
GGGAGGGGGGAGGAGGGAGGGATTGCATTGGGGAGTTATACATGATATAAATGATGAATTGATGGGTGCTGACGAGTTGATGGGTGCAGCACACCAACATGGCATAAGTATACATATGTAACAAACCTGCACGTTATGCACATGTACACTAGAACTTAAAGTATAATAAAAAATAAATAAATAAATAAAATAGTGCTTCTCAAATGAATATATATAATAGCTCTATATATAGAGCGAGAGCTATTTATATAATAGGTACCAAACTAACTGCTAATCAAGTCATATATCTGGACAATATATAAGAAAGTTTGCTTACCAGACAAGAAGGCGATGTCTTGCATTAAGAAATGGCTGATGTCTTTTATACGGAGGAGCAGATCAGTTTCTATGACAAACAAGAAAATAGAAGAAATGACATACATGTTAAGGTACAGCCTTACATGATTTTAGACACATGTTTTCTCACTGTGTCTAAAATTATTCTGGGAGTCCCACAGGTCTGTGTCCACAGACACTGCCGATCTCTTTCCTCCTCTCAACTACATGGCAAAGAAATCACATTCGAAAATATCACTGAATAAAGAGAACCAGTGACCTACTTCTCAGAATCTATGCCCAAAACATAAACTACTCTCCCTCACCAGAAAGCCAAGGACAAAGGCACAAACTCCAAGACATTCGGATTGATTTGAAGGGTAGATGGTCATGGGGAGACACTGTAACAGATTGTCTTCTACTCCCGATAATGCCTTTCATTCTACAAAGCTTCATTAGCAATTACAAAGCGCTTTTGGATTTTGGATTTTTTAATCTTATCAAATCCTTAAAAAATCTCTAAGGTAAGTATTGTTATCCCATTTACAAGTGGTTAACCATACAGGCTTCTTAGTCTAGATAGACGTGGATTCAAATCCAGCTTGTTGCATTTACTGGCCACGCAAACATGGGCAAGTTAGTTAGCCTCTCCAAACCTTAGTTTCCTCAGCTATAAACTGGGCATAATGATATCTACCTCACAAGGTACCATGCAAACGAAATGTGAAATACCTGGCATAATGGTAGGTGTTCAATAAAAAGTAGCGCATTAACTCATTTTTTTATCATTACACATGGAACAATGTCCATGCATTGTTCAATGTGCTTTGATTGTCCCAGATCTTAAGTGTTAACTTACAATGCTCAATTCTACTGAACTCTATAGGGGCCAAAAATCAAAGTGCACTACCTGCCTGTGGTCCATGAACAAGGGTAACTTTTTAAAAGAAAATGGGTCATCAAACTAGGCTATTTTGGCTTGTCGGTTTTAACGCCTGTGGGTCCACATCTCTTACTGAAGCCATCTTTTTCACCTGCTCTCTGATACAAAGTGCCTTCAAATTCCTGGTCTCTGGTGGTGTCAGGTTGATGATGCAGTACCCTTCTTAGTGCTCTTCAAATCACACCACATGGATGTGGTTTATAAAAGACAATCCTCAAGGGAATTTAAAAAAAAAACAAGTTCTCAATGGTTCCATAATACACAGTGGAACAGGTTATCTGTTATAGACAATCCCCCGACACATGATTTGAAACAAAGCAATTTTAATTGACGTTTATTTTCATAAGATACATGTCATTACAAATATCTAGTTTGTCAAGACATAAAGTCATTTCTTAAAAATGTTTTGTAATTTTATATACTTTGACTCGATATATTTCAGACCAAGGCATGCACATTTACACTCGCAGTTATTCTTTCCAAGCTAGATGTTTAATCAGATAAAAGAATGTGTTTATAACAGCTACAAACATGTGTCACATATTGACATTTTTAGACATGGAGCCATGGAAGAAGGGTGAGAATGAGGTTAATACAAAAAATACAAGAACTCTCTCTCCCCTCAGGAGCCTGCAAAAGTGGCAATAGCTAAAACGTGTTCTACTTTTTAAATGAGAGAGCACCAGACATAAAAATATTCCTACATAATAGGAGACCCAAATTCCTCCCTTGCTTTGATCAGTAGGAACAAGGATAAAGACAAATTGATGTATTTTATGTCAGGTGGCAGATCTGGAAGTATTAATATGTACGACTTGATTCCTCTGATACCACTTAGACTCTTGCAGAGCTATGGAAACTATGTCCACTTACTCTACAATTTAAGCACTCATGTAATGAGAGAGGCTTCAGGACACAAAACAAAAGTTTGTGGGCTGGGAGTGGGAGCACCAGGGCCTAGTGTGGGCTTGACCACTTAGCTGCTCTGCAATTTTCAACAAGTCACTCCCCACCCCTCACCTCATTACCTCCATTTTATGTTTCTTATTGAGGTAAAATATGCATATAAAATTTACCATTTTAAGTGTACAGTTCACTGGTAATAAATACATTTATATTCTTTTTTCCCCTTCATCCTCTCCCCTCTACCCTTCCCAGCCTCTGGTAACTACCAATCTACTCTCTGTCTTCATGAGATCCATTTTTTTAGCTCTCACATATTAGTGAGAACATGCAGTATTTGTGTGTCTGTGTTTGGCTGGCTTCACTTAACATAATTGCCACCAGTTCCATTCATTTGGCTGCAAATAAGAGGATTTCATTCTGTTTTATGTATGAATAACATTCCATAGTGTATATATACCATATTTTCCTTATCCATTCATCTGTTGAATGGCACTTAGGTTGATTCCATATTTTGGCTGTTGCAAATAGTGCTGCAATAAACATGGGAGTGTAAATATCTCTTTAATATATTGACTTTCTTTCTTTTGAATATACACCCAGAAGTGGAATTGTTGGATTCTATGGTAGTTCTGTGTTTTGTTTTTTGAAAAACCTCCATACTGTTCTTCACAGCAGCTGTACTAGTTTACTTTCCCACCAACAGTGTGCAAGAATTCCCCTTTCTCCACACCCTCACCAGCATCTGTTATTGCCTGTCTTTTTGATATAAGCCATTTTAACTGGGGTGAGATATGTCATTGTAGTTTTGGTTTCCATTTTTCTGAGGATAGTGATGTCGAACACTTCTTCATATTATGTCTTCTTTTGAGAAATGTCTATTCAGATCTTTTGCCCATTTTATAAATTGAATTATTTGGGTCCTTTGCTATTGAGTTGTTTGAGCTCCTTATATACTCTGGTTATTAATCCCTTGTCAAATGGATAGTTCGCAAATATTTTCTTTCATTCTGTGAATTGTCTCCTCACTTTGTTGCTTGTTTCCTTTGCTATGCAGAAGTTTTTTGGCTTGCTATGATCCCATTTGTCTATCTTTGCTGTGGTTGCCTATGCTTTTGAGGTGTTGCACAAAAAACTCTGCCCAGACCAATGTTCTGGAAAGTTTCCCCAACATTTTCATCTAGTACTTTCATAGTTTCAGGTCTTCAATTTAAGTCTTTAATGCATTTTTATTTGATTTTTGTGTATGGTGAGAGATACGGATCTAGTTTCATTCTTCCACATACAGTTATCCAGTTTTTTCAGCATCATTTATTGAAAATATTTCCTTTCCCCATTGTAGATTCTTAGCACCTTTGTCGAAGATGAATTGGCTGTAAAAGTATGGATTTGTAGCTGGGTTCTCTATTCTGTTCCATTGGCCTATGTGTCTGTTTTATGCCAGTATCATGCTGTTATGGTTACTACAGCTTTGTAGCAAATTTTGAAGTTACGTAGTATAATGCCTGCAGCTTTGTTCTTTTTGGTCAGGACTGCTTTGGCCATTTCAGTTCTTTTGTGGTTCTATATACATTATTAGAATTTTTTTCTATTTATCTGAAGTATGCCCTGGAATTTGATAGAGATTGCATCGAATGTGTAAATTTCTGCAGGTAGTATTGTCATTTTAACAATATTAATTCTTCGGATCCATGAGAGTGAAATATCTTTCCAATTTTTTGTGTCCTCTTCTATTTCTTTCATCAAATTTTATAGTTTTCCTTATATGGACCTTTCACTTTTTTGTTAGATTGATTCCCAGGTATTTTATATTTTTGTAGCTATTGTAAATGTGATCAGATTGTTTTCTTGATTTCTTTTACAGATTGTTTGCTGTTGGTGTATATAAATGCTACTGACTTTTGTACATTGATTTTGTATTCTGCACCTTTACTGAATTTATCAGTTTTAACAGTTTTTTGATAGAGTCTTTAGGTTTTTCCGGGTACAAGATCATGTCATCTACAAACAAAGCTAACAAGCCTTTTTTCTTTCCAGTATGGATGCCCTTTATTTCTTTCTCTTGCCTAGTCGCTCTGGCCAGGACTTCCAGTGTTATGCTGAATAAAAGTGGCAAAAGTAGGCATCCTTGTCTTGCTCCAGTTCTTGGCAGAAAGGCCTTCAATTTTTCCACATTCAGTACAATATTAGCTGTGGTCATTACTCCCACTTTAGGAATGAGGGCAGTATAGTAAGTGCTGTTTGTTGTTGTTGTTGTTTTTGTTGTTGTTGTTGTTGTTGTTGTTGTTGTTATTTGAGACGGAGTCTCGCTCTGTCACCCAGGCTGAAATGCAGTGGCGCGATCTCAGCTAACTGTAAGCTCTGCCTCCCAGGTTGACACCATTCTCCTGCCTCAGCCTCCCGAGTAGCTGGGACTACAGGTGCCCCCCACCATGCCCGGCTAATTTTTTGTGTTTTTAGTAGAGAAGGGCTTTCACCCTGTTAGCCAGGATGGTCTTGATCTCCTGACCTCGCGTGATCCACCCACCTCGGCCTCCCAAAGTGCTGGGATTACAGGCGTGAGCCGCCGAGCCTGGCCAGTAAATGCTTTTTAAGGTACCTTACATTCTATGAGATCCAACAACGTGTAAAATCCATAGGTGTAAAAACAGACTGATGTTTTCTATCATAAAATGTAGCCCACAACTGTGCCAATAAAATAACATTTCCATACTAATGAAAAAGGATGAAATCACGGTTATAAGAGAAAATATTACCACTTTAATAAATGATCAAGTTCTGGGTTGGAAACAGACTGAAGGGGAAGGAGATAACACAACAGAAAGACAACAGAAGACACCCAGTTATCAATTGAGCAGCTGCAAGGGACAAGGTAAGATTGTTGCTGAGAACAAAGAGAAACAGAAAATACTGACTTTAGATAAAGTTGTGACATTGAGTTACACCCAGCTTTGTAGCTGACCCTCTTGAATTTCCACACAGAATTTTTCCTGAAATATAAAAGTGAGAACAAATAATTTATAATGCTCCTATTGCTGACCTTCTAAATGCATTGACTGAGAGCATGAGAAATAAAAAGCCTCGATCATCAAAGCTGGATCAAGTCCACATTATAGCATGTTCCTTGTTGACTAGATTTACGTTTGATAGGAAGGTTGTCAAGCTGTCCTATGTAGAAAACTCACTCTACTCACAAATAAAAGGATCCATTCTCCTTACATTGAACTCGTTGCTAAGCCCAAAAAAGAGCTGACTTAGAAGCCAAATAAAGGGCTGTAACTCGACAGGTAACCTGACAAACACCCTTTAAAACACCCTAATGGAGCAAATCTTCATTTTCTGCTGAAAATCCATGTGCTTGTACAATCAAACACAATCAGACACAAATTGAAATCAAAAGTCAAAAAAAGCATTTCCAATTAATTCATTCCTACATATGATCCAAAAGCAAAAGAGTCCAGCAAACATATCACTAATATTTATTGCGCTATTTAAAAGGTAGTTGTGCCAATGAGGATACAAGCTTAGAAATCCAAATATGAATTTTTAAAGTTCTAAAATGTGTGGAAATAAATAATTGATTTCGAAAGGCTCACAGAGAGAAGGAAGGTATACCCATCCAATCAGTAGCTCCAGTCTGGCTGTGTCACTTGTAAAAATGCAGAACATGGATCACTTCAATACAGCATGTACTTTAAAGCTTTTAAAGATTTATTTTGCATTCATTCACCTTTTAAACAAATATGTATTGAGTGTCTACTATATGCCAGATTCTGTTCTAAGCTGTGTTTGGACAGATGTTCTGAGAAAATACAAAAGTTCACAATCAAATAAGTTTGTGAAATACTAGGGGTTAAACGCACTGCAATATTTCCTAGTAAATACACATGTACACATTGTGACTCCTTGGGTATGGGTCATGTAAGCAGTGTTTCTCAAACCTATTTGATCAGGTTTGGTCAGTCAGTTTATTGGTCGGTTGGTTGTTGGTTGGTTGGCTTTACCCCTCAGAGAGAGACAGAAGACAGAAAGCAAGAGAGAGAGCTATAAAGACTCTATATGAAGAAGCACTTTGTTCTAAAGTCAGAACTATCTGTAGATGAAATGACTTTCACGGAAGATAGACAACCCCTTTCCTATCACTAATAGCGTTCAAACAAAGGCCAAGCTGCTCTGTGGTAAAGATAAGAGAGGAAAATCAGGCACATAGTTGATTGGAATAGATTATCTTTTAGAATAAGATTTAATGGTATATCCTCAGTGACAGTAAGTGATGCTAGGAAAAGAAAGCAAAAAAAAAAATCTATATACTCATCAGTTTGGAAGGGGTCAGTAAGGGAGGTAGGAGGAACTTAGTTTTATGTTCCAAATTTCAAATATAATAGAATTCTGAGTCATATTCATTTGTTTTGGATTTGCTTATATTTTTTACCTTAAGAATTAATGTAAAAGTTCATCTTTATATTCAAGAGTCCTTCTATAGAAGGAAGAGATTGGGGACTTAAGTGAATATTGGTTCCTTCAGTAAAGTTAAAATTGGATTAAGCAATGTGGGGTTTTTTTCCCGTAATGAATGATTTCCTTGTGAAATTATTTTCAGCATGGAAATCAGTGTGTGGAGATGTGTTGTTAAATGCTCCAGAAAGATTATAGAAAATCTATGTAATACATCACTATTGTCTCATTGTGTACAACACAGAAATTAATCTTCACAAATGTAAAATAAAATTTCCTGACAGAAGACAAAGAAAGGAACTTTCTTTGGTAACAGTTCAAAACTTGAAATTTAAGCATACCTTGTTATGGAAAGTTACAAATAGAGGCCAAATTTTTTTTTTTTTTTTTTTTTTTTTTTTGAGAGGAGTCTCGCTCTGCCGCCAGGCTGGAGTGCCAGTGGCCAGATCTCAGCTCACTGCAAGCTCCGCCTCCCGGGTTCACGCCATTCTCCTGCCTCAGCCTTCCGAGTAGCGGACTACAGCGCCCGCCAACGTCGCCCGGCCTAGTTTTTTTGTATTTTTAGTAGAGACGGGGTTTCACCATGTTAGCCAGGATCGTCTCAATCTCCTGACCTCGTGAACCACCATGCCTGGTCAAATGATCTTTTAAGAACTACTTCTGGCCAGGTGCGGTGGCTCACACCTGTAATCCCAGCACTTTGGGAGGCCGAGGCAGGTGGATCACGAGGTCAAGAGACGGAGACCATCCTGGCCAACATGGTGAAACCCTGTCTCTACTAAAATACAAAAATTAGCTGGGCGTGGTGGCACGTGCCTGTAGTCCCAGCTACTCGGGAGACTGGGGCAGAAGAATTGCTTAAACCTGGGATGTGGAGGTTGCAGTGAGCTGAGATCGTGCCACTGCATTCCAGCCTGGCAACAGAGTAAGACTCCATCTTAAAAAAAAAATTAAAAATTAAAAAAATTTTTAAAAAACTATTTCTCTGAGAGTCTTTGCCTTCATGATTTGAATACATATCACCATTCCAGGAATTTAAACTATACTAAGTGTATTAGTTATTCCTATGTGGTTAATGATAGTTTAAGTAAATTGGTATCTATAAGCTTTCCCATTTTATAGAAAACATTTTTTACTTCAGATCCCAGAGTGTAACAGCAACAGTTCCAACACTTGAGCTTTATTTCACAGCGACGCTCTCTCACGTCCATTTATCCAACCTCTCTGGGGTTTGTATTCATACACAATAGAAGAATATGAGTTCTTAACCAGGCTGCACACACGTGCCATGCCATCCAAGCACTACAGAGCCATAGCAAATAAACTACTTAAAAGAGCAAATGCCTCTATTCTCACATGGTTTCCTAAAATAAATAAGAGGTAAAACAGCACAAACAAATAAAATAGAAAGCGAAATGTCAGCCAGAAAGATAGTCACTTCCATGGCAATAAACTCATTGCCACCACCAATATGAAAACAGACTGAGAAAGAGTAGTAAATGAACAATAGCTACCATTTGCTGTGCAACTAGTATTAACCAGGCACTACACAAGGCACTTTATATGCAGTTTCTCTGGTCCTAACAACAATCCTCCAAGGTTGATATTAAATCACTTACCTTGCAGATGAGTTAACAGGCTCAGGGAGGCTACCATTCATGCTTCATTCATTCATACCATTCATACACACCATTCATTCAAACTTCTCTTATTCATTTGAAAGACTCATACTGAACAAATGCCAGGTGCCAGGCACTGTTCAGATGCAAAGTAGAATCTAGTAGGAGATTCAGCAAAGCTTTTACCATGTCATCTATGTAGTTCCCTAACCTTCAGATAGGTCATCTAAAATCTGTACTCAAAAGGTTATACCCAAATAGCTCTAATGCAAATTACTAACTAGATATGACTCCATAACCTCCCATTTTCTTCCAGGATGGGTTTCATCCCAAACCATACCAAGAATGTTTATAAACAATCTTCTGAAAGAAACTTCATTACTTTTACAGCCTGAAATTCTCAACAATGATGCTTACTTTTAGCAATGATTTATTTGAAAGTTCCCTATTTCTGATGTGCATGACAGATAAAATTAGGTTTTGCTTGAGTCTTAAATCCTGTGCAAGGCAGATGGGATTCTGTGTGTGTATTTTTTCCCTTTCAATCTGAACATCAGATACTCTATACCATCTGTAAATAGTAATGACTTAGCACATGCAATAAATTGAAGTGTTGTCTTGACAAATGTTATGCTTTAAAAGGTGGAACAAATAAAAGAGTAATTCTGAAACCATCACAAATTCCCACTGGACTACAGTAGAACAATCTATGCAGTGCTTTGTTCTGCAATAAAAGGTACAATATAAAAGACAGGCATAATTCTGTGCTAACAAAATAAAACCAAGATTCGTATTAAATCCTTTTCCTGCTAACACCTACTGGAGCCTCCTTCCCATCCATTGTGTAATTCAATTCACCAACTATCCACTGGATTCTCATTTGCTCCTCTCTGCTAGGTGCTGTGGCCCATGGGAATACAAACAGAGTTCCTCACCTCACAAAGCATAAAAATTAAGAGAAGATAGAAATATATACAAACTACTGGCCATAATAGAAGGCAGGGTATAGTACATGCTAGAATAGAAATATGCAATATAAAGTATGGAGAGAGGAGAAATGATTACATCTAAATTGAGGATGAGAGAAAAGGGAAGGTTTAATAGATCATGAGATATGTAAGCTGGGCCTTCAAAATTGATTAGGATTCAAATACATGGTCAGGGGAATAGAGAGTGTCATCCCAAGGCATCAATATAGGAGTAGGTGAAAGAATCAGGGACTTTATAGGGACTGATATGGTTTGATTATAGAGATAGGATGATCTAGTTAAAGCTAGAAAGCAAGACCAGAAGCAAAAAATGTAGGATCTTGCATGCTGCCAGAGGAGGAAAACAGGCTTCTTGAAAGCCTCTGATTCAGCATCACTGACTTAACACAAAGATGTTGTCCAGGCAGTCAACCCCTACAACAGAATGGCAGTGATATAGGAACTGGTGGCTTCTATAGTGAATTAGCTACCAACTTTTGATATAACCTCAGGCAATTCACTGAAGATTCCCTATGACTCAGGTTTTGTACAAGCACGCATACAACAAAATGTGTGGGAAGGAGAAGGAGAAAGGAAAAGTAGGAGGAAGGCTCTCTCTTATCAGTTATAAAACTCCAAACAAAACTTGACCTGAATACTATTCTAAGATGCTAAGTACTATTCTATTCAAATGTTAACATTTCTGAAATCTGGATGTACCTTAGATCTGAATGCCATCATCACATTTGATTCTGTTTTTCACTTTTCTGTCCAAAATCCTATATTAAGTACCTTAGAGCCAAGCAAATACAACTATAAAAAAAGAAAAAGAAAATTCAAAAAATAAATTCCCATTTTTTTATAACTGACATATGTATGACACATATGTATGTAAATATATTTGTTGTGATAATATTAGCCAGGAGTTCAACTATGTTCGAGTCATGTGAGTCCACCTCATAAACCATCGTACCTGGGATAGTCTTGGGGAACCCACTGCTCACAGTCACTTCCCCAAAGGAAAAAGTAAAACTGTCTCTATTTATAAATGATGTGATCTTGTATATAAAAAACACTAAGGAATTCACACGCAGACAGACACACACACACAAAAAAAGCTGTTACAACTAACAAATTCAGCAGGAGTGCAGGATACAAGATCAAGATAGAAAAATCAATTTTATTTCTATTGTATAAAGCATAAATGCAAAACATACTCTTAAAACTATAAAATATTATTGAAAGAAATTAAATATCTAAGAAATTGAAAGCCAATCTATGTTCATAGCTTGGAATACAATACTATTAAAGTAGTAATACTCCCTAAATTGATATACAGATTGAAAAGAACCCCTATACAAATTTTAGCTCGCTTTTTTCTTACAGAAATTAACAGGTGGAACCTAAAATTCATATGGAAATGCAAGGGAGCCAATTTAACCAAAACAGTCTTGAAACAAAAGGACAAAGTTAGAGAACTCACACTTCCTGATTTCAAAGCCTAGTACAAAGCTACAATAAACAAGACTGTGTGTTACTGACATAAGGGTAGACATAAAGATCAACGGAATAGAATAGAGAGTCCAAAATAAATAGCCCATATATTGAGGGTCAGTTGATTTTTTTGTACAAATTAAAGGGGTACATGTAAAATTTTGTTACATGTATATAATGTGTAGGTATCAAGATTGTATTTAAGGTGTCCCAAGTACAATACATTTCTGGTAACTATAGTCACCCTACTCTACTATGAAACATTGAATTTATTCCTTCTAATTGTATGTACCCTTTAACCCACTTCTCTTCACCTTCTCCCTTCTCCAAATTCACACTTTCAGTCTCTGTTATCTGTCTTTTCATGGTCTACCTCCATGTGATGAATTTTTTAGCTCTCACATTTAAGTAACAACATGCAATATTTACCTTTAAACCTGGTTTATTTCACTTAAAATAATGACCTACAGTTTCATCCATGTTGCTGCAAATGACATGATTTCATTTTTTATGACCAAATATTCCATTGTGTATATATGCTGCATTTTCTTTATCCATTCATCTGTTGATGGACACTTAGGTTGATTCCATATTTTTCTATTGTGAATAGTGCTGCAATAAACATGTGAGTGCAAGTATCCCTTTGGTATACTGATTTCTTTTCCTTTGAGTAGATATCCAGTAGCAAGATTGCTGGATGAAATGGTAATTGTATTTTTAGTTTTTGGATAAATCTCCATGGTGTTTTCCATAGTGACTGTACTAGTTTACATTTCTACCTACAGTATATAAGAATTGCCTTTAAATACTTGTTAAATACTTGTTTTGTGGCATAAAACGTGGTCTATCCTGAAGAATGTTCCATGTGTAGATGAAAAGAATATATATCCTGCAGTTATGGAATAGAATTTTCTATAAGTGTCTGTTAGGTCCATTCAGTCTAATGTACAGAATTTTTTTACTATTTTTTAACTTTTATTCTAGGTTTGGAGGTACATGTGAAGGTTTGTTACACAGACAAACACATGTTGCAGGGGTTTGTTGTACATATTATATAATCACCCAGGTTTTAAGCCCAATAGCCAACAGTTGGTTTTTTTTGTTTGTTTTTTGGCTCCTCTTCCTCTTCCCATCCTCCCCCTCAAGTTGACCCCAATGTCTGTTGTTTCCTTCTTTGTGTTCATAAGTTCTTATCATTTAGCTCCTACTATGTACAGTTTAAATCAAATGTTTCTTTGTTGATTTTCTGGCTAGGTGATCTATCTAATGCTGAGAGTGGGGTGTTGAATGCCCCACTATTATCGTATTGTAGTCTATATCTCTCTTTAGATCTAGTAATATTGGCTTTATGGTTCTGGGTGCTTTACTGTTGGGTGTATATATATTTAGAATTGTTATATCCACTTGCTGGATAGATCCATTAATTATATATATAATGAACTCCTTTTTCTTTCTCCAGTTTTTGTTTTGTTTTGTTTTTTACTGTTTGTTTGTTGTTTGTTTGTTTTTTGTTTTTTGTTTTTTTTTTAGACAGAGTCTTTCTCTGTCACACAGGCTGGAGTGCAGTGGTGCGATCTCAGCTCACTGCAACCTCCACCTCCCAGGTTCAAGTGATTCTCCAGCCTCAGCCTCCCAAGTAGCTGGGACTACAAACACAAGCCCCCACTCCCGGCTAATTTTTGCATTGTTAGTAAAGACAGGGTTTTGCCATATTGGCCTAGGTGGTCTCAAACTCCTGACCTCAAGTGATCTGCCTGCCTCGACCTCCCAAAGTGCTAGGATTACAGGCGTGAGCCACCGTGCCCAGTTTTTGTTTTTGTTTTTTTTTTTTTTTAACTTTAAAATCTGCTTTATCTAATACATGCACAGCTATTCCTGGTCACCTTTGGTTTCCATTTGCATGGAATATATTTTGTCCATTTCTTTACACTGAGTCTATGTGTTTCTTTACTGGTAAGGTGAAGCCATACAGGCTTCTGTCCTTCCACTCACTTAAGGCCCAAGGGATCTTTAATCAGCTTGTGGTGAATGTTGCCATGCCTGGGAATCACCCTCCAGGATAGCAGATTCCCCTCTGGCCCAGGGCATGTCCAGAAATGCCCTCCCAGAGGCAAGGCCTGGAATCAGGGACCGCATGAGCCCTCTTGGTGCTCTGTCCCACTGTGGTTGAGCTAGTACCTAAAGTGGAAGACAGTAAATTCCCCTTTACTTTTCCCTCTCCTTTTCTCAAGTAGTAGTCTCTCCCCATAGCCATCACAGCTGAAGATGTGTTGGGTCTCACTTGAAGCCATCACATCTCAGAGTTTCCCCCAAGGCCAATGGCATACTAAATGAGTATCACAGCTGGTTATTCAGGGCCCAACGTCTCTTTAGTCAAGAAGTGATGGATCCTACCTGAATAGGCTTTTCCCCTTCAAGGCAGTGGGCTCCGTTATGGCCCAAGGTGTGTCTAGAAATGCCGTATGGGAGCTAGGGCCTGGAATGGGGGCCTCATGACTCCGATTGGTGCCTTACCCTTCTGTGGCTGAGCTGTTATCCAAGATACAAGACAAAAGTCATCTTTACTCTTCCCTCTCCTTTCCTCAAGTGGAAGGAAGAGGTCTCTTTTGGAGCCGCAAGCTGTGTTGCCTGGGGCTGAGACGTGGCACAAGCACTCCCTTAGCTTCCCTGGTTGGTGTCTCAGTAAAGTCACATGTTCCCCAAGTCCGCTGACTCTGAACCCAACTCCGCACTAGGACTTGCAGTCCTTGTGGCCTAGACTGCCTTTCAAAGTTATTGAGGGTCCCAGAGCACTTCACCCCACGGTGGCGAGCTTGCTGGAACTCAAGTTCCTACTGCTGGTATAGGTTATTCCCTTCTGGCTGAAGCTGGTCTAAATGCTCCCTTTGTGGGTGGGCATCAGCTCAGTTCAGCCCAGTTTTGCTTTCCACTGTGACTAGGGCAGCACTGAGTCCAATGCAAAGTCTCACAGTTTCTGTGCTCTCCCTCTCCCAAGTGTACAGATTTCTCTGTGCTGCAGAGATGTGGCTACTTCAGGGCAGTGGAGGAGGGATGGTATTAGCAATTCAAACTGTCTTTCCTACCCTCTTCAGTGCCCCTTTCAGTGATATGAAGTTTAAATCTGGTATTATGAATGCTTACCTGATTTTTGGTTCCTATGAGGTGCTTTTATTATGTAGATAGTTGTTGAATTTGGTGTTCCTGCAGGGGGTATGATTGGTGTGACCTTCTATTCTGCCATCTTGCTCTGCTCCTCAGATTAGTATCTGTGTCTCTTTCTCCTTTGTGTGTTTGCTTTATCAGTGAGTTATGTGTTTTCATGTGTTTTTATAAGGGTATTATAATCTTTTATTTTTTGATTTTTGTGGATACATGGTAGGTGTATGTATATATACATAATTATATATTAAAATGTATATATAAATATATGTATATACACAAACTATATATACACATATATGTATATATATGGTGTGTGTATGTACACACACACACACACAAAGCACATGAGATATTTTGATACAGGCATACAATATAAAATAAGCACATTATGGAGAATGGAGTATGTATGCCCTCAAGCATGTATCCTTATTATTACAAATAATCCAATTACCTTCTTTAAGTTATTTAAAAATATACAATTAAGTTATTATTGACTATAGTCACCATATTGTGCTATCAAATAGTAGGTCTTATTCATTCTTTCTTGTTTTTTTTTTTGTACACATTAACCATCCCCACCTCCCCCCAACACCCCATGCCCTTTCCAGCCTCTGGTGACCATCCTTCTACTCTCTATGCTTATGAGTTCAATTATGGCAGTAAATGTAGTACTTGTGTGTCCAGGTTCATTTCCTTTAGGGCCAGTCTGGTGGTAGTGAATTTCCTCAGCATTTGCTTGTTTAAAAAATACTTTATTTCTCCTCCATTTATGAAGGATAATTTTCTGGATATAGTATTCTTGGCTGATATTTTTTTTTCTTTTAGCACTTTACATGTGTCATCCCATTCTCTATTGGCCTCTAAGGTTTCTGCTGAAAAATCTGCTGTTAGTCTGATGGAGTTTCTTTTACAGGTGACTAGATACTTTTCTTTTGCTGTGGCTAGAATTCACTCCTTATCTTTGACCTAAGAAAGTCAGAATACAATGTGCCCTGAGGAAGACCTTTTGCATTATATCTTCCTAGGGATCATTGAGCCTCCTGCATCTGAATACCTAAAATCTCTTGCTAGGGTTGGAAAGTTTTCATCTATTATTTCTTTAAATAGACTTTCTAATCCCTTCATTTTCTCTTTGCCCTCAGGGATACTGATAATTCATTTATTCAGTAGCTTTATTTTGTCCCAAATGTCCCAAAAAATTGCTTGTTCTTTTTTTCATCCTAATCTCTTTATTTTCTCTATATGGGTTATTTCAAAAGACCTGTCTTCGTGTTCTATGATTCTTTCTTCTGCCTGATCTACTGTATTGTTGATGCTTTCAAATGTATTTTGTATTTCTTTCAAGTAATTCTTGAGTTCTAGAATTCCTATTTGGTTCTCTTTTAAAATATCTATCTCTTTGGGTCACCGCTGGGTCCCAGGATAGTGTGCAGTCTGTTAAAGGCTGAGACTGCAAATCGTGTCTTCATATAACCAATGAAGACTCAGAACAGGTGTGGGTCCTAGTGTTAGTTCCTTCCCTGGAGCAGTTCCATCTCATGGTCTCCTGGTAACTCCTTATGTTTGTTTCAGGCTTTGAGAAGAGACCTCTTCCATGGCCAGGATTGCATGATTCCAGGGTGGGGATGTGAGCCACTGAAAGTCTCTCACTTAAACCTTCCCTGTGTTGGGAAGTCACTCCCAGCTCCCTGCCAATCCCAGCCAAGCAGGTTGCCTCTCTTCCTTCTCTTTCCTTGATTTTGGTGTTTCCTGTCACTCTTCTGTTGAAGTTCAGTGTTCTTTCTTGGATAATGTATCCAAAATGTATGATTGTCTATACACTATTTTGGTTTTTCTAAGTGGAGGGCACAAGTATGAAATGTTTCTATTCAGCCATCATGATGCCTCTCTCAAATGACTTTTGACAAGAACAAATAAATTCATTGGGAAAAGAACAGTATTTTAAGAAACAGTGATGAGAAAACAGGATATCTACATATGTCATATGTATATATACATATATATATATAAATTAACTAAAAGTGGATCAAACTCCAAAATATAACAGCTAAAACAATTAAAATATTAAATTATAGAAGTAAATCTTTGTGACTTGGCATTTGGCCAAACCTTCTTATTTATACATTACATCAAAAGTATAAATGTTTAAAATTATATAAATTGGGCTTCATCAAAATTAAAACTTTGTGCTTCAAAAGATACTAAGAAAGTGAAAAGATAATGTACAGAATAAGACAATATATTTGCAAATCATGTATCTGATAAGGGACATGTATCTAGAATATAAAGAATACTTATAAATCAATAACAAAAAGACAAATAATTGAGCTAAAATGGGCAAAATATTAGAATAGACATATCTCCAAAGAAGATAAACAAGTGGTCCATGAGCACATGCAAGGATGTTCAACATCATTTAGTCATTATGAAAATGTATATCGAAGCCACAATGATACCACATCACACCTAAGAGGACGGCTATAATAAAAAAGATAGACAAGAACAAGTGTTGATTAGTATGTGGACAAATTGGAACCCTCATACATGTCAATGTAAAATGTTATAAAATGTAAAACGGTTCAGCCCCTATGGAATAGAGTTTTGCAATTCCTCAAAAGGTTACACATAGATTTACCATATGTCCCAGCAATTCTACTTCTAGGTATACACCAAAGAGAAATGAAAACATATTTCTACACAAAAACGTATACACAAATGTTAATAGCCACATTATTCATAAAGCCCAAAAGGTGGAAATAACTCAAATATCCATTAACTGTAGCATGAATAAACAAAAGTAGCATATCCATACAGTGGAAAATTATTTGGCAATAAAAAGAAATGAAGGACTAATGCATCCTACAACATGGATGAATCTTGAAAAAAATATGCTAAGTGAAAGAAGCCAGACACAAAAGACCAAATATTGTGTTATTTCATTTTTATGAAATGTCTAGAATAAGCATAGAGAGAAAGACAGAAAATAGATTAGAGATTGCTTAGGGCTAGGGGAATCAGGGAGTTTTGGAAATAATAGCTAAAAGGTACAGGGTTTCTTTGGGGAGTAACAAAATGTTCTAAAATTGATTGCAGTGATGGTTATATACAAATGTGTGAATATGCTAAAAACATTTAACTTAAATGGGTAAATTGTATTGTATATGTATTATATCCCAATTAAGCCATTACCAAAAAACTCAAGGAAAAATCTGGTATTTATAAGAAAAAAGTTCATTTGAACGATGAATGTACTTTTTTCCACTTAGCTTTTCAAAAGGATTTAATTATTTTAAAAAGAGATATGAAAGAGAAAAACACCAAAAACACAAGAAGTAAGATACACTTTTGGAAATGTATGCCAGAGAAAAAAGACTGCAATGACATCGCAGTACCAATATGTTATATTTGGGGACTATCATCTTACACATTAAATTCTTTTTTTAATTATACTTTAAGTTCTAGGGTACATGTGCACAATATGCAGGCTTGTTACATAGGTATACATGTGCCATGTTGGTTTGCTGCACCCATTAACTTGTCATTTACATTAGATATTTCTCCTAATTCTATCCCTCCCCTTGCCTCCCATCCCATGACAGGCCCTGGGGTGTGATGTTCCCTGCCCTGTGTCCAAGTGCTCTAATTGTTCAATTACCAACTATGAGTGAGAACATGCGGTGTTTGGTTTTCTGTCCTTGTGATAGTTTGCTCAGGTTTCCAGCTGCATCCATGTGCCTGCACAGGACATGAACTCATCCTTTTTTATGGCTGCATAGTATTCCATGGTGTATATGTGCTGCATTTTCTTAATCCAGTCTATCATTGATGGACATTTGGGTTGGTTCCAAGTTTTTGCTATTGTTAATAGTGCTCCAATAAACATATGTGTGCATGTGTCTTTATAGTAGCATGATTTATAATCCTTTGGGTATATACCCAATAATGGCAGCGCTGGGTCAAATGGTATTTCTAGTTCTAGATCCTTGAGGAATTGCCACGCTGTCTTCCACAATGGTTGAACTAGTTTATACTCCCACCAACAGTGTAAAAGCATTCCTATTTCTCTACATCTTCTCCAGCATCTGTTGTTTCCTGACTTTTTAATGATTGCCATTCTAACTGGTATGAGATGGTATCTCATTGTGGATTTGATTTGCATCTCCCTGATGACCAGTGATGATGAACATTTTTTCATGTGTCTTTTGGCTGCATAAATGTCTTCTTTTGAGAAGTGTCTGTCATATCCTTTGCACACTTTTTGATGGAGTTGTGTTTTCATTGTAAATTAGTCCAAGTTCTTTGTAGATTCTGGATATTAGCCCTCTGTCAGATGGGTAGATTGCAAAACTTTCCTAACATTCGGTAGGTTGCCTGTTCACTCTGATGGTAGTTTCTTTTGCAATGCAGAAGCGCTTTAGTTTAATTAGATCCCATTTGTCAATTTTGGCTTTTGTTGCCATTGCTTTTGGTGTTTTACACATGAAGTCCTTGCCCATGCCTATGTCCTGAATAGTATTGCCTAGGTTTTCTTCTAGGGTTGTTATGGTTTTAGGTCTAACATTTAAGTCTTTAATCCATCTTGAATTAATTTTCGTATAAGGTGTAAGGAAGGGATCCAGTTTCAGCTTTCTAC
>NW_016805328.1:107146-139579 GCF_001698545.2 Rhinopithecus bieti
CTCTTGTAAGGCAGGCCTGGTGATGATAAAATCTCTCAGCATTTGCTTGTCTGTAAAGGATTTTATTTCTCCTTCACTTATGAAGTTTAATTTGGCTGGATATGAAATTCTGGGTTGAAAATTCTTTTCTTTAAGAATATTGAATATTGGCCCCCACTCTCCTCTGGCTTGTGGAGTTTCTGTTGAGAGATCTGCTATTAGTCTCATGGACTTCCCTTTGTGGGTAACTCGACCTTTCTCTCGGGCTGCCCTTAACATTTTTTCCTTCATGTCAGCCTTGGTGAATCTGACAATTACGTGTCTTGCACTTGCTCTTCTAGAGCATTATCTTTGTGTTCTCTGTATTTCCTTAATTTGAATGTTGGCCTGTCTTGCTAGGTTGGGGAAGTTCTCCTGGATAATATCCTGAAGAGTGTTTTCCAACTTGGTTCTTTCTCCCCGTCACTTTCAGGTACACCAATCAAACGTAGATTTGGTCTTTTCACATAGTCCCATATTTCTTGGAGGCTTTGTTTGTTTCTTTTTACTCTTTTTTGTCTAAACTTCTCTTCTCACTTTGTTTCATTAATTTCATCTTCAATCACTGATACCCTTTCTTCCACTTGATCAAATCAGCTATTGAAGCTTGTTCATGTGTCACATAGTTCTTGTGCCATGGTTTTCAGCTCATCAGGTCACTGTTTATTCTAGCTAGCCACTTGTCTAATCTTTTTTAAAGGTTTTTAACTTCCTTGTTATGGGTTTGAATTTCCTCCTTTAGCTCGGAGAAGTTTGTTATTACTGACCTTCTGAAGCCTACTTCTGTCAGTTCATCCAAATCATTCTCCATCCAGCTTTGTTCCGTTGCTGGCAAGGAGCTGCAATCATTTGGAGGAGAAGAGGCTCTCTGGTTTTTAGAATTTTCAGCTTTTCTGCTCTGGTTTCTCCCCATCTTTGTGGTTTTATCTAACTTTGGTCTTTAATGTTGGTGGCCTACAGATGGGGTTTTGGTGTCGATGTCCTTTTTGTTGATATTGATGCTATTCCTTTCTGTCTGTTAGTTTTCCTTCTACGAGTCAGGTCCCTCAGTAGCAGGTCTGTTGGAGTTTGCTGGAGGTCCACTCCAGACCCTGTTTGCCTGGGTATCACCAGCTGAGGCTGCAGAGCAGCAAATATTGCAGAACAGCAAATATTGCTGCCTGATCCTTCCTCTGGAAGCTTCATCCCAGAGGGGCACCTGCCTGTATGAGGTGTCAATAGGCCCCTACTGGGAGGTGTCTCCCAGTTAGGCTACACAGAGGTCAGGGACCCACTTGAGGAGGCAGTTTGTCCGTTCTCTGAGCTCAAACACCATGCTGGGAGAACCACTGCTCTCTTCGGAGCTGTCAGACAGAGACGTTTAAGTCTGCAGAAGTTTCTGCTGCCTTTTGTTCAGCTATGCCCTGCCCTCAGAGGTGGAGACTACAGAGGCAGCTGGCCTTGCTGAGTGCAGTGGGCTCCGCCTAGTTCAAGCTTTCCTGGCTGCTTTGTTTACCTACTCAAGCCTCAGCAATGGTGGACACCCCTCCCCCTGCCAGGCTGCTGCCTCACAGATCAATCTCAGACTGCTGTGTTAGCAGTAAGCAAGGCTCCATGGGCTTGGGATCCACTGAGCCAGGTGCAGGATATAATCTCCTGCTGTGCTGTTTGCTAAGACCACTGGAAAAGCACAGTATTTGGGCGGAGTGTCCCTCCAGGTGCCATCTGTCATGGCTTCCCTTGGCTAGGAAAGGGAAATCCCCCAACTTCTTGAGCTTCCTGGATGAGGCGACACCTCAACCTCCGTGGGCTGCATGCACTGTCTCACCAGTCCCAATGAGATGAATCAGGTACCTTGGCTGGAAATGCAGAAATCACCTGTATTCTGTGTCGATCATGCTGGAAGCTGCAGACTGGAGCTGTTCCCATTTGGCCATCTTGGAATGGAAAAAAGTTATGTTTTTGAACAAATAAGCATTTCCTATAGAGGTCATATAGCACACTCTTTATGAGTTCTAACTCCAGAAACAAATTGACTGGATTCAAATCCCAGCTGTACCACTTGGTAGTTATGTGACCTTGGGCAAGCTACTTAAACTCTTTGTTTGTTTCTTTTATTGGAAAAAATGGCAGCACCTATTTCACAGGGTTATTGTAATGAATAAGTTGTTTATATATGCAAAGCACTTACCCAAGTGTATGATAAGTGCTCAATAAATGTCAGTCATTGTTATAAAGAAAAAATGACATTACAATTTCAAAGGTTTCATGTAAAAGTTAGCATTCGTGCAGTCACAGACAATGTTTGTTACAGAGGGTAGCTAGCCAGACATGAGCAGGGCAGGAGAGGGACACCTTCCCCACCAGGAATGTCAGGCAACCATCAGGTGATGGTCAGGCAGTTATGAAACTGTCTCTCTAAAATAATAATTGGTCACAGCCAGCGCCAAGGAAAAGCCATCTCCTAATAAACAGAAACATCTAAAACTGGTGATCAGCAGCTCCTGATAAGATCTCAGGAGTTGGGTAAGTGGGCTCATGCATGCATGTTAAGAGGAAAAGTAGTGGAGTTTAACTGGTATTATGACCTTTTAGGACATTTGACTGGTAAGGGAAGAATGCCTCAAGTAAGGATGCATACAGTTTCAGTAAACACACTGCGCATGCTCCCCTCCCAAGTGCTAGCAGGCCACTGCACATGTGAACAGCCCACTTTAAGGGAAGAATCCGGGGAGAAGAAACACAAGATCCCAGAAGCATCCCAACATATAAAACCCCAAGACCAAAGGTCAAACCACACACTTGATCTCTCAAGTCGCCCACCTGGCCCTCTTCCAAGTGTACTTTCCTTCTTTTCATTCCTGCTCTAAAGTTTTCTAATACACTTTCACTCCTGCTCTAAAACTTGCCACAGTCTCTCCTTCTGCCTTATGCCCCTCAGTCGAATTCTTTCTTTTGAGGACGCAAGAACTGAGGTTGCTGCAGACCATACGAATACGCCATAGGTAACATGCTGAGTTTATTAGCATTAGAGTTCTGCAAAGAGTTTAATTCTGCATCACCTTCCCCAAACAATCACAAAGGACCCCAGAGCCAGAACACCACTCCCATCTTTTCCCCCTTTAGGCCATCTGTGGATACGGTAATGGGTCATGTTTCCTGATCCATATCTCGCATCTTGTGTACAAGAAAAACTCTTACATTAGATATCATATTTAAATCTAAACATTGAACTTCTAAGTTTGAAAAACATGGAGGAGCTCCCCTTATTGGTCATATGGGTAACTACAAATCCTGAAAATTTTCCAGTACAAAATACAAAACATGGTGGGAAAATAAAATTAAATCCTTTTTGGCCAGGCACGATGGCTCACACCTATAATCCCAGCACTTTGGGAGACCAAGGCATGCAGATCACTTGAGGTCAGGAGTTCGAGGGCAGCTAGGCCAACACAGTGAAACCCCATCTCTACTAAAAATATAAAAATCAGCCAAGTGTGGTGGCAGGCGCCTGTAGTCCCAGCTGCTGGGTAGGCTGAGGTGGAAGAATCGCTCGAGCCGGGGAGGTCGAGGCTGCATTGAGCTGTGATTGTGCCACTGCACTCCAGCCTGGCTGACAGAGCAAGACCCTGTCTCAAAAAAAAAAAAAAAAATCTTTAATGCATGGCTGAGCTGGCAGAAAAGACAAGGAAATCCTCAGAGGCCAAAATCATTACTCAGGCAACTATCTTGTGGGAGAAGCCAACAAACAACAGCAATTGCCGCTGGGATATCTAACAATTTCCACCTTTGCGCTAATGGTCATGCATTGATGAGGATTCAAATTTTACACTGTTGGGAATCAGATCAGAGAAAATATAGTATGATATCTGTGTAACCTATGGATAGGATAGAATTTTTAAAGCAAGATGGAAGAAGCACAAAGCATAAAATAAAAAACTGATTAATTATGCTACATTAAAATTTTTCATTTCTTTCCTCAAAATACATGATAAAGAAAGTGATGAGACAGTCCAAAACCTGACTGAAGATAATTTTAACACATGTAACAACAAAGAATTAGTAATTAATATCAAGGATATATAAAAGATTATAAGTCAATAATAAGAAAAAGAGAAACAATCCCATAAATACATGGAAAAAAAACACAAGCAGGCATTTTACAGAAGAGAAAAATAGAATGGCCAATGAATGCTTGAAAAGATACTCTACTGCATTTGTAAGGTGTGAAATGGATTTCAAGGAGAGTAGGATAACCTCTTATACTCACCACTTAAGCAACATTTTAAAAAAATCTAACACTAACAAGCACTTATATGTGCAACAACATCATTACAGATGTGTTTTGGTTTTGGATTTTGCTCTTATCACAGGTTTACTTTTTATTTTTCACAAAACATCCATTTTGAAGGACCACCTTAAAATTATTTTAGTCATAACTGAAAGAAAACATACCAAGTAGAGTTTTACCTCTCTTGAGTTGAAGGGTAAATATGAATGACTTGACACAATCTAAAATGGAGAAACAAAATCAGTTAGATGTGGCAACAAAGATCAAAGGAACTCTGAGCTCGCATTAAAGACATGTATAATGTTAACCCAAGCTTTTAGTGTTTGCCCGAGTGCCTACTATGCATTCAATGTTATTTTACCACGTGCTTACACAGCACATAATAATGAATAGTGTTCACATCTGGAAAAAAACATGCACAGATCTGGCTGTTCTCAGATGCTCAGACTTTTAAGTGTGTTTTAAAGGAAGGAACCACAGGATTATTTTACCCTCAGTAGCACAAAGTGGAATTCTAAGGAAGATGTGAAATGTAAGGAAGGAATGAGAGGATGGAAGGAAAGAATAGGAATACAAAACAGGAATCCACAATTCCACACAACTTTAACTTTTTTTTCCATGTGTTTTTCAGCCACTCTAATCATTCATGTATTTGTTCTTTCAACAAACCTTTGTTAGGCTCCTATCTTATACTAGGCCCTGTGCAGCACTGGGGATAGATACAGAAACCAGTTAGACACTGGCCTGGATCTCCTGGGGCTCTTCATCTAGAAGCAGGAAGCAGTGAAAGCCCAGAGTGATAAGTGTTACAATAGTATTGAGCCCAGGATGCCAAGAACACACAGTGAAAGGACATCCAGCACTAAACTGATAAAATAGATAATGTATGAAAAAAAAAGAAAAAAAAATGGTTTTACACTTAACCTACACCAAGTACCTCCTGGGACGCTTTCTGCACATAATATTGAGTCAGGATCTGAAAGTCCTTCCACTTCAGGACTTTCAGGTCCTGACTCAATATTATATTAAGGTTACAATATAACCTTAAGTATATTAATAATTAAGACCTGTTTCCAAGGACGAGAGCAGTACGATAGTGAGCTCCCTCATCTTTTCAAACATGCCTTTTCATAGACCAGACAAGTTTGTATGTGCTGCAAATAAAGGGAAGCTACTCATTTCTGTAATTTTTCTAAGTATCAATATTTACATGCATACGTGTATTCATATAATGCACAGACATGAAAATATTAAGAGTTTAAAATGGAGGGTTTTAAAACTTTAATCTCCATCTTTATTTATATATTTTTTTTATTATTTTATTATTTATTTTTAGAGACAGGGTCTCACTCTGTCACCCAAGCTGGAGTGCAGTGGTGCAACCATAGCTTCATGCAACCTCAAACTCCTGGGCTCAAGCGATCCTCCCGCCTAAGCCTCCTGAGTAGCTAGGACTACAGGCAAGTGCTACCACGTCCGGCTAATTGTGTGGGTATTATTTTTAATTTTTTGTAGAGTGTCATGAAAATAACTGCCTTTGAGAATTAGATTCCTTGGATAATATGCAAAGCACAGTTAAAAATAAATCTCTTCATCCCACATTTTGAATATTCCAGAGTATTCCTTAACAATAGAAATGTGGGGAAAAGGCATCTGAAAGGGCATTACTTTATTCACCCAAATCATCACCATTCAGTTCCTGCAATGTAAATGAGTAGGGGCATGTTTGAACATGAGCTTAAAGAAACACTAGTCCCTGACCACTATAGCCACAGCCACCACTAAATATTTCTAAACATACTATCTTAGCAATAGGTAAATATTTACATTAACCCCTATTTAATTTTTATTACGACATCACATCAGATCTTTTGAGAGCAGCTATTTAAAGCACAAGCTATAAAAAGAGACAAGATGACCCACTCATATCAGAACTCACAATATCCGTGTAGACATGACTAAATACCAGATCTCCTACTCTGTGGCTATTCACATCTTCTTGGGTTCATAAAATCTAATTTTGAAATGTACCGCATCTGCAATGGTAAATCCAATTAAAATGACTTACTTTAGTTTGTAATGCATGCAGAAGAACACACAATATCTGTTCATGGTCCTTTGAACATGTTAATGAAGAAAGCAAACCTGACTCTCTTTTGTAAACTGACAAGTGCAAAATTACAAATAAAAACAGGGCCACTGCATTTTGCTCTATAACGAATCCCATGATCTAGCCTGCAATTGCAAACTCAAAGATGTCCCCAAATAAGCATATTCCTTCTAATTGCCATCAAAGAGTCTCAGAATACATATACCTAATCACACAATTTCAGTTAAAATAGAGAAAATATTATTTAAAATAGCTCTCAACGGTTATTCTTCTCATCACAGTGTATATGCGACAGTTAATGCTTCCACTTAACGATGGTACAAGAGTACAAATGAAGATTTGATGACCAGAGAACTCTTAGTATCCTTGAATGTAAAGACTACTGCTGACTGATAGCAGCAGCTGATGCTGACCTAGCCAAGGTATTTATGAAAGGGCAGCTCAACCTCTACCACATCCTTCAGCCACAAAGTTATGCAAAATTCATATTCCAGTAGCATCTACAGGGTCTACTATAAGCCCATTAAGACAAAACTGGGCAAATGCTTCATGCTGAAAAGATGCAGTAGCCTCTTTGTGCTCTATGAAAGGGACATTTTAAAATATCCTCGCATCATGATTTTATATTATATAATTTACTTTTCCTCTTGTATTATTTTATGTGTATCAAAATTTTCATAATGAAATAATTTTAAATACACACATTCCAACACAAGTCTTAGATCAACATATGGAGTATGATCCCAGTTTGGTAAAATATCTAGATATATGTGGATTTTTTATTGTTGCTCTCATCATTAGAAATAAGTTCCCTGAAGGCAGAGATTTATTTACTTGTTCACCATAATATCCCAACAGTTTCTAGCACGCTGGAGGTGATCAATAAATGAATTGGCCGGGCACGGTGGCTCACGCCTGTAATCCCAGCACTTTGGGAGGCCGAGGCGGGTAGATCACGAGGTCAGGAGATCAAGACCATCCTGGCTAACACAGTGAAAACCCGTCTCTGCTAAAAATACAAAAAATTAGCCGGGCGTGGTGGCAGGCGCATGTAGTCCCAGCTACTCGGGAGGCTGAGACAGGAGAATGGCATGAACCCAGGAGGCGGAGCTTGCAGTGAGCCGAGATCGGGCCACTGCACTCCAGCCTGGGCGATGAGCAAGACTCCATCTCAAAAAATAAATAAATAAATAAATAAATAAATAAATAAATAAATAAATAAATGTTTGAATTGAATTGATATATCTATATTCATAGAAAACCTCCTATGTCCTCATACACAAACTATTAGCAGTGTTTACCTCCAGGGAGCAGGACTGGGCTAGGCACATGGATGACTTTCATTTATTAGTTTATGGGCATTTGTGTTGTTTAGATATTTTACAAAGATCACATATAAATAATTTAATTATAAGAATAGAAGATGAGAAAATAAAAGATACTTCCCTACCAAAACAGAAAACAAAACAGGAAAAGAAGACTCAAAGGCACTGGGAAATGACGGGAGTAAGAAGGGAGAAATAAGAAGAAGAACCAAGAAAAGAGAGGGATGAAAGCGAGAGGGCAGGAAAAATACATGAGACAAAATGAGAAACAGCTGGCGGGAAGTGACAGTGAGAAGATCTCCACCCACGGGCTTAGTGTCCCAGGTCGCTGCCCCTTGACTGTATCTCTTGTAGGTGTTTAATTAAGAGCATATCTGTGGAAACCTTTTCCTTCAGCCTTTCTTCAGATGAAAAACAGCTCAGTAGAGATGGCAGGTTTTCCCTGTACAGCAGCAGGAGCTGACATTGTCTTGGGAACCTGCCTAATAATCGCAGCTGAATGAATTTATTATTCAGAAATCCAAAACCTGTAGGTAAATTTTGAGAGGAACCGAATCAGTCTGTAAGGATGAACTACATACATGGTGATTTTACAATACGTAAAAATAGAAATAAGTAAATATTTTTCCTGCTTAGAGCATCAGCAAATCCACAGTAGATCTGGTCCAAGTCCAGTTATCGAGCCACTGCAATCTACTTTCCTAAAAAATATCTCCTGCCATAGGGAGGATAACTACACACTTGATTGACAAATCATCTTGTCCAGCATGAAAAAGCCTCTGCCGAGTCCTGGTGAGTGTGGTATCCAAACACATGCCTCTCATTTCTTCTGTTATCCCACCCCAGTCCTACACAGACTTGCCTGTCAAATGCTGAATCACAAACAAAAAGGCAATTGAGTTAGTGATGATGTTGTTGTTTTCATTTGTATTATTGTTTTCCCTTCGGAGAGATCAGGTTGATACCTTCTTGCCTCTTAAGACTTTAGCACAGTGTCTAGAACAATTCTCATACTAGAAATGAGTATGTTGCAAACTTTCTCTTTTTTTTTTTGAGATAGGGTCTCACTCTGTCACCCATGCTGGAGTGCAGTGGCGCGATCACAGCTCACTGCAGTCTTGACATCCTGGGCTCAAGTGATCCTCCCACTTCAGTTTCCGGAGTACCTGGGACTACAGGAGTGTGCCACCACGCTCAGCTAATTTTTTAAAATATATTTCGTAGATATGAGGTCTCACTATGTTGCCCAGGCTGGTCTCAAAATCTTGGGCTCAAGCAATCCTCCCACCTAGGCCTCCAAAAGTGCTGGGATTACAGGCGAGAGCCACCGCGCCTGGCCACAAACTTTATAAATTCATGACAAACTAAAGATGAATAACTATCCAATGTGAGCATTGAAGGGAAGAATGCCAATATTCGTTATAGTAAATAATTTCAAATATTTTAAATGTGAATGGTCCATAGTTTGGGAAACCTCAATTTGTGCCACTATAAAAATGAGGTTAAGGTACTTCCTAAATTGATCTACAGATTCAGTGCCATCCCTAGCAACATCCCAGATGGCTTTTTGCACAGAAATTTTCAAACTAGTCTTAAAATTCATATGGATATGCAAGGGGCCTGGAATACCCAAAGCAATCTTGAAACAGAAAAACAAATTTGGCAAGTTTATATTTCCTGATTTCAAAATTAGTACAAAGCTACAGTAATGAAGATAGGTAATATGATAGACTTACAGATACATCAGTGGGAAATAATTGAAAGTCCAGAAATAGATCTTTATACTGAAGGTCAATTTATTTTCAGCCAGGGCACCAAGACATTTCGATGGGGAAAGGATATTCTTTTTAATAAATGATGTTGGGAAACCTGGATGTGCACACACAAAAGAATGAAACTGAATCTTTGCTGCACACTATACACAAAAGTCAACTCAAAATGGATCAAAGATCTAAGTATAAGAAGTAAAACTATAAAACTCTTAGACAAACACACAGTTGTAATTTATTATGACCTTGGATTAGGCAATGTTTTCTTATATTTGACATCCAGAGTATAAGCAATAAAAGAAAAAAATAGACACATTCGACCTTCTCAAAGTTAAAAATATTTGCGCTTCCAGGAAACCTTGAAGTAAGTAAAAAGACAACCCACAGAGTGGGAGAAAATATCTGATAAAGATCTCCAATCCAGAGTATATATAGAACTCTTACAATTCAACAGTAAAAGAGGAAAAGCCCAATCTTAAATCAGGCAAAGAATCCGTGTAGACATTTATCCAAAGAAGATATATAAATGGCCAATAAGCACATGAAAGGGTGCTCAACATCACTAGTCATTCAGGAAATGCAAATCAGAACTACAATAAGAAACTATTTCACACCCACTAGGATGGCTGGGAAATAAAGAGAGATTAACAAGTACTAGCAAGAATGTAGAGAAATTATAATCCTCATATGTTGATGGTGGGAGTGTAAAAGGGTGCAGCTGCTTTGAAAAACAGTCTGGGATTTCCTCAATGATGAAACATACAGTTACTTTAGGACCTAGCAATTTCCACACCTAGATACATACCACAGGGAAATGAAAACATATGTCCACATAAAAAGTTGTATAAGAATGTTCATAACAACATTATTCACAATAATCAAAACGTGGAAATCACACAAATGCCTATCATTTTTACTGGATAATTGAAATGTGGCATATCTACTCACTGCAATAAGATTTAGCCATTTTAAGAATGATATAATGACACATGCTGCAACATGAATGGACATTGAAAACATTATGCTCAGCGAAAGACGCCAGTCACAAGAGATCACATATTGTATGATTCTATGTATATGAAATGTCCAGAATGGACACATCTATGGAAATAGAAAGTAGACTAGTGAATGGCAGGGGTTGAGGAGAAAGCTGGTTGGGAGAAAATGGAGAGTGACTGGTAATGAGCATGGAGTTTCTTTTTGTGGTGATGGGAATATTTTAAACCTAGATTGTGGTAAAGGTTGCACAACTCTGTGATTATACTAAAAACCATTGAATTGCATACTTTAAGTGGGTTAATTGTATGTGAATTATAACTCTACAAAAGCTATTTTTAAAAATATGCTCTCATATATGACGAACACATAGCCAAGATCATACTGAATGAGGAAAAGTTGACAACATTACCCTTAAGAACTAGAACAAGACAAGGATGTCCACTCTTACCACTCCTATTCAACATAGTACTAGAAACCTAGCCAAAACAATAAAACAAGACAAAGAAATAGAAGGCATTTAAATTGGAAAGGAGGAAATCAAATTATCTCTGTTTGCTGATGACATGATCATACACCTAGAAAACCCCAAAGACTCCTCCAAAATGGACTCCTCCCTAACTCATTTTATGAGGCTAGCATCATCCTTACACCAAAACCTGACAGAGACACAATTTTAAAACTTCAGGCCTTAGATTCTTGATAAACATAGATGCAAAAATACTCAACAAAATGCTAGCAAACAGAATCCAGCAGTATATGAAAAAGCTAATCCACCATGATGAAGTAGGCTTTATCCCTGGGATGCAAGGTTGGTTCAAGATATGCAAATCAATGAATGTGATCATCACATAAGTGGAACTGAAAACAAAAACCACAGGATTATCTCAATAGATGCAGAAAAGGCTTTTGATAAAATTCAACACCCCTTCATGGTAAAAAAAAACAAAAAACAAAAAACTCTCGATAAGCTAGGAATTGACGGAACATACCTCAAAATAGTAAGAGCCATCTATGACAAACCCACAGCCAACATCATACTGAATGGACAAAAGTTGGAAGTACTCCTCTTGAAAACTGGCACAAGACAAAGATGTCCTTTCACCACTCTTATTCAAGATAGTATTGGAAGTCCTGGCCAGAGCAATCAGGCAAGAGAAAAAAAATAAAGGACATCCAAATAGGAAGAGAGGAAGTCAAATTATCCCTGTTTGCAGACGACATGATTCTATATTAAAAATACAAAAATTAGCTGGGTGTGGTGGTGCACACCTATAATCCCAGCTACTTGGGAGGCTGAGGTGAAAGAATCATTTGAGCCTGGGAGGCAGAGGTTGCAGTGAGCTAAGATTGCGCCACTGCACTCCAGCTTGGGTGATAGAGTGAGACTGTGTCTCGAAAAAAAAAAAAGTTAACAAGTCTCAACCAACCAAACTTCTGATACTCATAATTTTTCCCCATAAACCCACCCCTCCTGCAGGCATCTCCATCTCCACTGATGAAAATTTCTGCCATCCACTTGCTAAGGCCAAAAATGTTAGCATCATCCTTAACTCCTCTTTCTCCCATACTCCACATCCAAACCATCAGCAAATCCTTCTGACTCTATCTTCAAAATGTATGTAGAATCTATTTGATCACTGCTTACCACCTCCACAATTACTTCTTTGGTTCAAGTTGCCATCATTAATCCTAATAGCCTGTTAACTGGTTTCACTGCTTCCATCTTTGTCCGATCTTAATCCTATTCTCTACACAGCATCCAGAGGGATCCTGTTAACACAGAAGTGACCCCTTTGCTCAAAACCTTCCAATGGCTCATCATCTGACTCAGGGTAAAAGCCTAAATTCTTACCAAGCCCTAAGTGATCCAGACTTTATTACATCTATGGCTTCATCTCATGCGGGCACACATGCGTGTGTGCGCATGCACACACACGTGCACACACACACACATACACACACACACACACATATGCAAACACTCACTCTGCTTCAGCCATACCAGTCTCTTTCTTGTTCCTTGAACTTGTCAGCACGCTCTTGTCTCAAGGCCTTTCCACTGACTGCCCCCTCTTCTTGAAACACTCTTCCCCCGTTATCGCTGGTGGTTCACTTCCTACCTCCTTCAGGATTTAGCTCAATGGCATCTTCCCAGTGCTGAAAGTAACAAGAAGCCTCTCAGATTCTTAAATCCGCCATAAACACACAATGAGGGGAAGTTTGGGTGAAAAAATAAATGGAACTGCTGTGACACTGGCCTCTGGCCAGGAACGAACTGTCTCTGGAACAAGACCTTGAAGCAATAGAAAGAGGCACTGGCCTTGTCAGCCATCAGATAGAAGGCATCTCTCCTCATGGGACTGGCCTCTGCTTCCGCCCTAGAGCAGGTAAGGTGCAAGTTGTTTATTGAGCCTTCAGAGGGTGCTTGCTTAAGAAGATGCTGAGCAGAGACAGGGACACTTGCTTTCAAACCTGGAGGCAAATTTTAAGAAAGAAGCGCCTTCTGGTGCCAAGCACAGGCATGTCTGAGAAATGCAGTGAATAAAACGCATGTGGATTTGCTGATAGATTCTGAACACACTTGTTTGTTTTACAAGGAAGTACAATATTACAATTTCACATGTTTATAATACCTCAATTAGCAGGAGAACATAGATTTTACCGATAACTTATTTAACTGCATCGACCCTCCAAAACACGCAAAAGAACTAGAAAGAAAAGAAAAAGATGTTTTGCAATTGGAATAGATATCACAGAGTCCATGTACTAAAGCTCATATACATTAGTTGAAGTAGACTCCCCACAGGCCTACCCATGGTCTATTACACTTTTCACACAGTTTGAACAAGTGTGATTATCTTGTTCCCTAGTTCATAATACTCAGAAAGGACCATGGAGGAGGGGGCATGGAGAATTAGGCAATAACAACTGGCTAGTAGAAACAGTTAAATCACAGCAGCAAAAAATATCAGCTAACAGAGAGGAAATCTATGGAAAAGTTAGGAGGGAAGAGTCAGGCATTGAAAATTAAAAAGCAGAACAATCTGTGCCCATTTAGTATAGGGACAAATAGCCCTCCACAGTTTAGGAGCCCCGAGGCAGCCCTGAATACAGCATATTGAAAGAACTAATGCTATTATAAGGACAATCTTAACCCATCAAAAAAGGATGCAATGATTTCCAGGTTCAGGGATCAGGAAGGTAAACAGTACTTTTGAAAAGCTTCTCATCCAAAATGGATACATATTTTAAGGGGAAAAAGTCAGGCACTAAAAGTGTTGAACCTCAGTTACCCAGAAAAATCAGTTACGTGGAACACTCACAGTATAGTGTGGCCTAATATATGACCCGTCATGGTTGAAATACATCTTCCTACCATACTGGAATGCACATTGAATAAATTCTGTTGTGATTTACATATCTCCCTGAGCTATAAACTCTGATGAGTAAAATTTGCAGTGAACAGGTTTTCACAACTACTTATGCAAGTTATCTGAGGTTACATTAGATCAGTATAGCTTACATTCTTTCCTCCTGTGATGAATACGAGACGTGTCTTTTTTTTCATTTTTTTCATCATCAGGTAAATAAATGTGTGAGGGAAAATATAAATAACAAGTTTCAAAGGTAATTTTATAATAAATGTGTGCCTACTTCTGTACTAGACTTGCTGAGTTATCAATATAGCCCAGGGAGAAGTAGATTTAAGGAAAGAACTTCAGTGCCAGGAGACGTTTAATGAACCATATCAATGAGAGTAAGAAATAACATTTACTTCTTCCCAGCGGCAGACCCGTTGGTCAGCTCTACCTGAATGTTCCACAGAAACCACATACCCACAATTGAAAATCAAACTACCTCTTCCTCTTCCATTCCCTGTGTTAATGGTATCTCTTTCCAGTCACCCTAACCAGAAACCTGAAATTAACCTAGTCTCCTCCCTATCCCTCAAACACCACAACTAGTCACCAAGCCAAATCAATTCTACCCTCTCAATTCCTCTCAGACTTCTCCCCTTCTCCCCATCCCCAGAAGTGACAGTCCAAGCCTCTATTCACTCAGAGCCAGCTTACTTCAACTGGGTTCTAACTAGTCACTTTATCTCCAGTCTTCTTCCTCTCCACTGCATAAGCCACACACTGAATCCTCCACACAACTTGAGTGATCTTTGTGAAAGCAAAAGGTTCTAACATTCATAGCTTCTGCTGACCACTGTGCATACTGTGCACTGTACAGCCCTAGTAAGCGCATCATGACACAGACCACACCGTGGTCTGTGTCAGTGGAGGCACTAGGGCTTTTGCAGTGCACCACCTGTACGATATGCAGCAACTTTCTCTATTGCCCTGCTTACAACACTCCAATGGCTTCCGATTGCTCTGGAAATAAAGTAGAACCATTCAACATGCCTTATGAGCCCCCTGCCTACCTCTCCAAATTTCTCTCTCTCCTTTACCCCCCATATTTTACACTCCAGTCATTTACAAGGTATTTACAATTCTCCAGACCTACTCTGCTCTCCTCTCTCTGCTTGTCTTTGCACATCTTATTTCCTTGCCTGGAATACCATTAACGCCACCTATCCCTACCACATTCAATTGCCACCCGCTGTCCAGCTGGACATTTGTGTGCTTCTCTCAAGATTCAACTCATGCATCACTCTCTCCATCAAGTCTTCCCCTAACTCCCTAAGCGAAGCCAATCATTTCCTCTTCTGGCTGCCCCAAGGAAGATTCTGCACACACATATGTCATTACCTTATTACACTGTAGCGTAATTTCTGGGCCTCAGCAATCCATAAATGGTCATTTTTCAAGTGATTGTTCAGAAAGTTATTTACCACAGTGAAAAACTTTGTAAACATATTTTAATATACAAATGGCTTCGAAGTATATGAAATCCATTTACATTTAAAATTGTTGTATTACAGTGTGTACGCTAATCGCATGGCTACAAATCCCTTCCAGGGCAAATGCTGAAAACGTACAAAAGTACTGCAGGCCCAGGTAAAAACACAGCACAGCAACTGGTGTCCTTTAGGTGTTACGGCAATTGTAATGCCACAGGAATGGGGGCCTGTCAACATGTAGGAGCCTTCAAAAGTGTGAACAGAGGAAACATCACACAACTCTAGAAATAAGAGAAATCACTAGCAGTAAAAATGTCAACTTACATTTCATAGCATAACTAATTTGACCTTTGTGATTAAGCATGCATCCCTCCAAAGGAGTTTTGTTGTTGTTGTTGTTGTTGTTGTTGTTGTTGTTGTTGTTGTTTTTCAGCTCCCAGGACGATGCAGAAGGTAAATGAGAACAAAACGCAAAGTACTTTCCACTGTACTGCACAGAATGTTTCAGCAAGATTTTTTTGTAGTCTCCAAAAATCATTTAAATTGCTCCTAAGACCTGAACTCGTTTGTGCGCCATCACCACATTCCCCTTAATGATTTATTACATATAGAAAATAATATTGACCAGCTCAAAACAAAACAAGCAAGACCAAAGAGTTCTGCTTGATGAAGATGCGTAGACCACAGCCTTGAATTAATTTCCTCTGGTCTACCTGAAGATGTTTGCATGGCCTCCTTTAGATTTGTGGATAGCACTGAATAAGGAGGTATATTTGGAACATGTGTTTTGGCTATCTGATTTGTGGGAAATTGCCACCAAGTCTATTTTTTGAATACCAAAACTTCCACTGCAAGGCCTAGAACCTAGTAAGTCAAAACTACCTTGGGCGCACAGGAAGGCGCGCACATCAATTGCAGCACCTTGCAGACTCCTCTGAAAAGCTCTGGCTGAACTTCAGGTCCCAGAGTTGCACTTTGTTCTGAGGCTGCCCCCGTGCCCCAGTAAGAATGGCCCCATAGGAACGCAGTCCCACAGCCTGCAGCATCCTCCCTGTTGCATCAACCCCAAAACTGGGCAACTTCAGCTTGCTAAATCTGAGTGTATCACTACTGGCAAGTGACCAAGTCCATGTTACCCCACTCACTCCCCTTAATCAAACCATGGCAGTGGCCGTAAAGACTTTGTGAGTTACTTGACTTTGCTTTTGTTTGTCCTTCCAGAGAAACAAGAGCTTCTGCCTTTGTAGGGAAGCAAGAAGCTCATGGACCAAGATGAAAAGATGAGCTTTTCTGGGTGCAAAGCCCAAGTCAGTGGCAGCAGCTGTTTCCCTACAACTACTCCCCCACCTGTCCTGCCACGGCCAGCTGCTGGTTTCAGAACCCAGAACCCGAGTGCCTTTTGACTTGGTTTCCTCCACATGCGTTATGGGAAAACAAAACAAAAAACATTGCTTTTCAACTTCAGGGAATATGACAAGGGAAGTGCACTCCTCAAGGAGGTTGGGTTCTGCTGTGTGAGATGCAGTGTTGGAAGATACACTCTATTCCCACTTCTCCGGGGACGCATCAAAGTCGGTGAGAAGGGGATAGAAGACCAGAACCAGCAATGGCAGAGACATTCTCATACCGCTTCCTGCACTTTCCCACAGTCCTCCTGCAGTGTCCGAGTTGAGACCAGAGCTGTACGCCCGCAGCGCGGCAGCTGGCCAGAGGAACAGAGAACGGATGACCCAGCGAGTTCGTGACTGGGAGCGCCACTGCAGCAGGAAAGTGTGTGCGCGCGCGGCGGGCGGAGGGCGGTGTGTGGACTGGAAAACAAAGTGCGCGCGGGGAGGGGTGTGGACTGGAAAATAAAGAAAAGCCGGGCGGGCTGGGGAGGCAGCAGGTGAGAAGAAGGGCAAGCGAGCCAGAGGCCGCCAGGGAGGAGATGAGAGGATGGGACTTACCTGCCACGAAGACTGCTTGCAGGAGGCAGAGGTAGTTCCTCCCGTACTTCTCGGCAATCCTCACGCGCTGCAGGGCCATGGCCATGTCCACCTGCAGAGGGATCGCCTGGGCTATCGGCATGAAAGTGCAGCCGTCTGGGTTCTGGGGCAGGCCTGGGATCCTGCCGCACGACACTGGGGTCCACGGCGCCGAAGCGGCAGCTTGGGGTATGTGCCTGGCCGCCCGCCTCGGCGAACCCAGGTGGGGCCGGGCCCCTGCCGCTGCCATCCTCACGCTGGAGTCCCGGGCAGGGCCGCTACTCCAGCCAGCAGCTGCCCAGCTCTGACCCGGGCGCCGCCGCTGCTCGCTCAGGCACTGCCGGAGGGGTACAGCCCCTGACCCGGCTCAGCCCAGCCGCGCCGCAGCCGCCAGTCCTCCGGAGCCCCCCTAGTAGGGACAGAGGCACAGGGACCTGAGAGCTCCGCGTGGGCAGAGTCCGGGAACTTGTTAGGAGTTTGGGGCTCCGGCGGAGCGCTCTGGCCACGCCGCTGCGAGGGCAACTCTCCCTGGGTGCGCACACCCACGCCCCCGCTTAGCCACCGGTGAATGAAAGGAGGCGGGGGCTGTGGAGGAGGGACGCAAGGAGCCAAAAGGGAGAATTTCTGCAGAGATGCCCATTTTCGAGGGACGAAAGGCCAGCCTAGGTTAGCACCTGTGGTGGGAGAGACAGCCCAGCCTCGCTCTCTCATGGCAACTCATGCAAGTCTTGGCGGTTCCTTAGCATCCTGGCCAGTATCCACCTGGGCAAAGACGGCGCCAGGGAGTTACACTGTGTGAGCACATGCAGGCCGCCCAGTCAGTGCTGCTGTCTTTGCCCCAAGAGGATACGAGCCCTGAATAGTCTGAAAGGCCCTGTGCTGAAGCCGAAATATGTCCTCCGAGGATGCAAACAAACACAGAGACATACTCTGATCTCGGTCTTTGGATATGCCAAGTCCCACGCCCTTCAGGTCCCAAATGCCAAGCCCCCGTTAGACACTTGAGCTGCCATCTGCCATGGGCATGAGAGACTTGACACGCTTTAGAGAGGACACGAGAACATGGAAAGGCAAGAGGAAACCCCGTTTAAGAAGCCAAATGGAAAACGAAAGGAGCTAGAGCTCCTTCCTTGCCCTGAACCCAAAGCCCTCAGGGACTGGGCTAAGGGAAGATGGAGCTCCACAGTGCCTGGAAGGAAAGGGGTATGCAGGACCTGAGGGAGCCCTGCTTGTGAAGCAGTAGCCGGCTGAGGAGAGGCCTGGGGTGTTAGCATTTTTAAAAAAATGTGTGTCTGAAGCCCAGCTAATGCCATAGGGTTTCGCCCCAATTTTGCTCTAATACTTAAAAGTCCTGATGGGAATTGCAAATGCCACATGTCACTTTTTTTCTTTAATACTTATCCTTTTCAAAATTTTCTGGCGGGAGAGTGGACTAATATTATACAGGCCAATCATTCCAAGTAGATCTCTTATGAGCAATCACCAATTTATACCCGAGGAAAGTGGGGGTAGGTAAGTGCAAAAGGCAGAGTGAGTAGGGGAGGAACACACACACACACACACACACACACGTCCCCGCTACAAGCACACACCTCTTCCCCTAGCCTTGCATTTTCAACTTCTGGGAGTTGATTTATATATTTTTATCTGAATGTGTAAGCTATTTGAATGTGTTAAGTCAACCAGGCAGAGCGTTTGCCAGCCTCTCTCTTGAATGTGTGCAGAGGGTAGAGGAGCAACCAGTTAAAATTTCCGCACTACTGTGGATAGGATGACATTAAGAATTCTACTAATGTGGCAGTTGTTGTAAAATAAGTTAAAAATAAATAAGACACAAATGAGGGGTAGTCTATAAAAGTTCTAAATAACAACCTAGGAAGACATTTTTAAAATCTAACAATGGGAAAGACTTTCCATAGCATAATTTAAAAATATGAGATTGATCTGCATATGGACAGATGCCCTGCTATGTTGTCAAGTGTAAAAAAGTAAGATGCAAAACAATATTTATTGTTTGATCCCTTATTTTAAACACTATACGTATGTATGGGGATAGAAAATGATTGGGAAGGATACAAACTGCTAACAGTGTTGATCTCTGTAAAGTGAAATTGGAAAGCACTTGGTTATAGGAGAATTCTCATGTTTTTTGCTTAATAAGTATGTTAAACTTTTTACAGTGAGCAACTGTTATTTTTGTAACTCCTTTTTTTAAAAAGAAGGAAATAAATGGAAAAATAACTTTAGGTTTAGAAAGCTATTAGAAACTTAACAAGGTAAAAGAATGTTTTCTACATATGTAAAAAATACAAAAATCTAAAAGGAAAAATTTTAAACTTCTGTATAATTAAAAACATAAACAAAAGTCAAATCACAAATGGGAGGTTATTTACAAAGAAATAAGGTAACCAAAAATATAATATCCTTCAAGGGATCCAGAATAGCCAAAACAATCTTAAAAAAAAAAAAAAAAAAAAAAAAAAAAAAAAAAAAAAAAAAAAAAAAAAGAGGACTCACACTTCCTGATTTAAAACCTTACTACAAAGCTGCAATAAACAAAACAGTGTGATACTAATATAATGATAGACTTACAGATCAATAGAATAGAACTGCGAATCCAGAGAAAACCCTTGCATCTAAGGTAAATTATTTGTGACCATGGTGCCAAGACAATTCAATGGAGAAAGAATAGTCTCTTCAACAAATTGTGAACCTTAAAATGTACATACTTGAGGATCTCGCCTACAGAAATAATTAGAGGTTTTTGACACAAGTTTATATGCAAAGCATTATTAATTATAGCCCCAAATTGTAAACAACCCACACATCAAACAATAGCAGGATAATAAATTATGATACATCCATAAATGGATATCCATAAATCCACTATCCATAATGGATTTTATGGATTTTTTATCTGTAAGTGCATAAAATGGATTGTTAAGCATATCAATTATTAAAAATGGCATTCCTTGTAGTGATGGAACTGTTCTGTATCTTGATTCTATCAATGCCAATATTCTGCTTGTGATATTGTACTATGGTTTTGCAAGATGTTACCATTGGAGGAAACGTGGTAAAGGGGATACAGGATCTCTCTATATTATTTCTTTTTTTTTTCTTGAGATGGAGTCTTGCTCTGTCATCCAGGCTGGAGTGCAGTGGCACGATCTCGGCTCACTGCAACCTCTGCCTCCTGGGTTCAAGCAATTCTGATGCCTCAGCCTCCTGAGTAGCTGGGATTACAGGTGCACGCCACCACACCGGCTAATTTTTGTATTTTTAGTAGAGATGGGGTTTTGTCATGTTGGCCAAGCTGGTCTCGAACTCCTGACCTAAGGTGATCCGCCCAACTTGGCCTCCCAAAGTGCTGGGATTACAAGCATGAGCCATCACGGCCAGCCTCTGTGTATTATTTCTTACAGCTGCTTATGAATCTAGAATTATCTTAAAAGTCTAATTTTAAAATGAAATTATTGAAGGATTTTTAAGAACACGAGAAAATGATCATGACCTTATGTTGATTGACTTATCTGCATGCAAGATGAATATGCAGTATAATTTCAACTACGTGCCATCTATAAGCATTGAAAGAATGCTGGAAAAAACATTGAGTGGATGGATAGATGATAGCCAAATATGAGAGAGGGAGAGAAAGCCAAAGCTCACATGAGCTCCTTCTGTGTCATCCATAAAATCATTAATTATGCAGTCATTGAAAATAATTACCTCTTCTCTGAAGCTTTGCTAGACTCCCTGAACCAAACACCTTCTTTCATGCCTGTTCATCCTACCTTTCTCAAGCTGATTCTTAGCATGTGTTGCAATTGTTTGCAGGTCTATCATTCAGAAATACTCTGAGGCCCTTGATGCCAGGAGAAATGTCTTATTAGGCACTGTCTTCCAGGGCTTGGTGTATAGTAGGCCCTCAAAATGTGGGTTACCTGAATGGGTGAATAAAGTGACAATGAGTGAACATCAGTCTTAATTTTACTGCCGACCCTTATTGGAAAGAACACTAATCTCAGGGTTTTTCAGGTCTGAAGAAAAAGACGCATAGCTGTAACTCAGTCTTTAATTTGCATAGCACATTCAGATTCATCTACATTACTTTATAATGCAGTCTTTGGGGCCTTACAATGTAACTAACTCTTTCGGAAATAAGGCCCTTTGGTATTATTTCATTAATGCCCTTGGATGAAGTCTAAGGATAAACCAGCCTTATACCAAATTTCTCTCTCTAATGTGATGTAGTAAGGTGTTACACCATTTGCCTAAATCTTACCCCTCCTGAGTAGGACACAGGGAATTTGAGTAACAGGGAATACCCTTCCTTCCTTCTTTCCTTCCTTCCTTCCTTCCTTCTTTCCTTCCTTTTCTTTCTTTTCTCTTTCTTTCTTTCTCTTTTCTTTCTTTCTTTTTCTTTTTTCTTTTTTCCTTCCTTCCTTCCTTCCTTTCTTTTCTTTCTTTTTCTCTTTCTTTTCTTTCTTTCCTTTTCTTTTTTCTTCCTTCCTTCCTTCCTTCCTTCCTTCCTTCCTTCCTCCCTCCCTCCCTCCCTCCCTCCCTCCCTTCTCTTCTCTTCTCTTCTTTTCTTTTCTTTTTGTTTGAGACAGTCTTTTATTTTTGTTTAAGACAGAGTCTGGAGTACTGGAGTACAGTGGCTCAATCTCAGCTCACTGCAGCCTCCACCACCTGGGCTCAAGCGATCCTCGTGCCTCAGCCTCCCAAGTAGGTGAGATTACAGTTGCACGCCACCATGCCTGGCTAATTTTTCTATTTTTTTTAGTAGAGATGGGGTTTCGCCATGTTCGCCAGGCTAGTCTCAAACTCCTGTCCTCAAGTAATCTGCCCACCTTGGCCTGGAATATTATTTCATTATAGTAAATTAGGCATAGGTTTTGAGAAACCAGAACGTCTGAAATGCTGAAAATGGAAGTAGGCAATAAAATTAAAAATATCCTTACTACCTTTGATTTTGAGAGGTTCTACAGAATTCAGGAAGTCTATTGACATGTGAGGGGGTTACCAAATGAAAACTCCTCATTTGTAGAATAAAGATAATAGCAACTTCACAATTTATATAAATTACTTATGATTATATAAAGGACTGTATCAAGTTTCACACATTAGGTTCTTTGCCATGTATGCAGGGGACATTGGTAGTTTTTGCCTGCCTAGTTGGCATCTATGTACTTCAACATTCCTATGGAGAGTCCCTGTTCCATTCTAAATCCATGTGACACAGATGAGACTTCCAGCAAACCCCCACTTCAGGGCAGGAGGGTAGTCCAGGCCAAATAAATCAGCGTATTCTGTCCCCATGGCCACTGTGATAAGTTTGAAGCAATGATACACAATTCCAGGAATTTCTAGAACCAATGAAAGGTAGAAATTATCTTCACTGAATTGTTCGTTACAAAGATGAGGTAAGCCTAAGGCTGCAAAGACAGGCTGCCTGAAAATGAAACCAGTATCATGAAAACAGGGCTGATACATATAAACAGATTCCTAATGATATTATTTGAACATCTGGATCCAGCCATGACTGAAGAAATATCCACCCACTAGATTTTTCACTTACATAGATCAATACATTTTCTTTTGTGCTTAAACTAGCTTACAGTTGGGGTTCTATCATTTGCAACCAAAAGAATCCAAACTAATACGTTATGACTAATACATTATAATCTAACTCCAGATTGGCATCATGGAGCCTTCTTAGATGTATGTAAAAATCCTGAAAAGTATGTTAAATGCAAGGGAGTCATTTTGACACCCTCAGCTAAGTAAGCCCAAAGAGACTGATCAATGAATTGACCTGAACCCAGGCCCTGACATTGACTTAATGTTTATCCCTTCTCAGGAAATTCCTCAGAAATTTTATTCTTATATGTTTCCATTTATAGATCTTCAATTTCTTGCCATTTTAAAGGCCAAAACTTTCCTTTCCAAAGAAAACATTGTTTCAGAAGTAAATATGATTTCTGCTGTGCTTTAAAAGAAGTAGCTCCTTTAAAACTTGCTCTGGGCCAGACGCGGTGGCTCACGCCTGTAATCCTAGTACTTTGGAAGGTCAAAGTAGTTGGATCACTTGAGCCCAGAAGTTCAAGACCAGCCTGAGCAACAAAGTGAGACCCCGTCTCTATAAAAAATACAAAAATTAGCCAGGTGTGGTGGTGTATCCCTGTAGTCCCAGCTAATCTGGGGTCTGAAGTGGGAGGCTCACCTGAGCCCGGTTGGAGGTCAGGGATTGAGGCTGCAGTGAACCACGATTGTGCCACTGTACTCTAGCCTTGGTGACAAAGCAAGACCCTGTCTCAAAATAAAACAAAATAAAATCCTTGCTCTGTTCTGATGGCCAAAGGCTGTGTAAAAAGTTTAAGAATATTTCCAATGCAATTATATTTGTAGTAGAGCAAACAACTACTTCTGTAAATGTTGGCAGTCCTTTTACGAAATGCTTTGAGTACTTGCTCAAACGATGATGATATATTGGAAATGCAAATGTTAACTGCTTGGGGCAAAATTAGAGTCAGGAGTAGGAGTTTGGAATCATAACTTCCCAATTCTTTCTTTAATGTTTAGCTAGACCTGCTTCTTTCCACATTAGGCATGGTAAGTTCAGGCTCAATGAAATGGGAATAGCTTGTCTCTTTCTGAGTTTCTGTGCCACCCAATCAAATATTTACTGACATGAATTGGGACTCGAGGCTGCCATCTGAAAAGATGACCAAGTTAAACAGCTTGACCTAACAAAACTGGTTTTATCAGACTGGTTATATAGGTCCCATGAAGATAAAAGTATAGGTAATAGACTGTACTATAGGTCCATAGTTGTACATATGACCTGGTTATTTCTTAAAAATATATATTCTTAGGCAACGATGACCAATAAGAAATGTACAACGAGGACTTAGTATGTAAGACATGTTGTTTAGTTCATATAAAGACAAATTTAAAGAATCAAGTCTTTACATGATGAGTAGTTTACCATCTTAATTTGATATACAGTTGCTGTTACTACTAATAATTACAAAATTAATAATAAGTATACATCTTCATTTGCATAATGTTTGTAAGCACTTTTTCATCTGTCCTCTCATTTGATCCTCCCAACACATGTACAAGGAAGGCCCAGTTTATTTATTGCCACTTTCCAGGTGAGGAGACTGAGGTTTTGAGGAGCTGAGTTTCCCAAGTTTGTGCTGTTTGTCCAAAGCATAACTAGAACTAGACTGTAAGTTGGCTGACTCTGATCCTAGCATTTCTGAAGTGAAAACAACCATACCAATGAATTATAATTTTGCAGATCTGTAGCTTGATAACATTACGCCAGAACAAAATTCCGTAATTCTCAGTCTTCCTCTGTCTTAAAGGAATCTTAGTGCTTATAAAGCTTATAGAGTCTAGTCTCCCAATCCATGAATAGATTCACCTCTTGGCAATTACTGTATCAATTTTAAGGATTCCAGTATTCCAGAATATCATATTTTTTATTGTAACAGCATTATTGAGATAGAATACACATGCCATACAAGTCTCCCATTTAAAGTGTGCAATTCAATGGTTTTAATATATTCACAGAGATGTACAACCATCATAATCTAATTTTAGAACATCTCATCGTCCCCAAAAGAAATCTGTACCCTTTAGCTGTCACTTCCTAAGGCCCCACATCACCACCAGCCCTAGGAAACCACTAATCTATTTTCTGTCTCAATGGATCTACCTCTTCTGGACATTTCACGCAGATGGAATCCTGCAATATGTAGCTTTTATATTTGGATTCTTCCACTTAGCATGTTTTCCAGGTTTAACCATGCTGTAGCATGTATCAGTATTTCATTCCTTTTTAAGGCTGAATAATACTTCATTGTATGGCTAGACCACATTTTGTTTATTCATTCATCAGTTGATAGATACCATGTTTTTTAAATATAGAAATATTGAAACCCTGATATTTTAAAACAAAATATTTTTTCTCCTAAGAACATTGTCATTTTTATCAGAAATCTAATCTTTGGATGTGCACAGAGAATATCTTGCATTAAAATTTCAAGCTAGAGATACAGTCATTTTGAAAGTATTCTCAGGACAGACTTTCCAAGGCCTCTTACTGTTGTTGAAATAGCTAGTTCTGGGTTACTTGTGTGGTCGAACACCTTTTTCTGTTTCCTAGTCATTTATCTGTTCTTTCGGAGTCTGTTTGTGTCCTTGGTCTTCTTTCAGAGGACTCTGATGGAATAAACTTAGAATAGGGTGTGGGCATTAAAATGGGGACATGAGAATGAAGTTGTGATGGAGGATGATGAAAGGAGAGAAATAGGTGCTGGGAGGTTCTTAGGCCCAATTTCCAATGTTTTCCCTTTAACCTGACCACTTCCTTTTCTCTGGTTTAGGTTCCTTCTGCTTCCTTCCTCCTTTTCCATCCAAGCCAGATTTCTTTTCTTAGGAGCCTACCCCTCCTATGATAATTTGTTCTACCCAGAATCTTCATTCTCAATCATCCTATCTGGAGGCACTCAATCCAGAAGGACAGAACAGCCTCATCTGAGCCTCCCCCAGGAGGAACAGCACGTTATAACATTGGGAGGAAGATGATAGCCGTAGCTCCATTTTAATAGAATACTGATATTTTGGCATGACTTGAAATACCATTGTAGCTGGAGGAGAGTTTCACCACCACTACCCATATTCAGACCAAGCCATGGATCCAGGGGCCTTAGGAGTCAGCTGAAACCCAGAGGTCTGTAGCATTTGTATTACATCTCAGTCACTGGCTCTTTGGCTGTTGCTATTGCAGACCCCTCCCAAACCACTGTGGTTCTTTAGGATGCAAAGAAAGACACTCCCTTCCTTACCTTCCCCTCAATGTTTAAAGACTGTTTCATGCAATAATTAGTCTGTGTAGTTTGAAATGGCAGATGAAACACACTATTTTCACTATTTTTGGAAGGTCAAAAGTAGACAAAGTCATGAGTAAATGTTCAGGGAACCCCAGCTTAGGATGAGGTGGGAGATAGGCTCACAGAAAGGAATATGGACCAAAGGGAAGCCTTGCGATTTGGAGACACCAGGTACTGTGAATAGTAGGAGTGAGGCTCATGCCCCAAAACAGTGACATTCATTAAAGGACTCTAATGTGCGAAAAGTCCCTCCTGCCTCCCCAGATCCACCCATTATCGAAGGACAGCACCCACACATGGCACATCCCCTCCTCCCAAGGGAGTAGAGACTTCTCTGGGGAAACTGAAGGCCCTCTGGAGGGAAAAACTTCCCAATCTGGTATTTACAGGTTTCCCATTATAAGATTCTATACCTCCTCTTGGTCACCCTAAAGCAATAATTTCCAGTTGGCAACCCTCTCCTATAAACTCCCCATCAGTTTTCTGGATGTCATCTTTAAATATGAACAGGCAGGCTAAGATCACCAAATGTTTGAGGTAAGTCACCGTGATGGTTACTTTTACATGTCAACTTGGCTAGGCTATAATTAATCAATCAAACACTAATCTGGGCATCGCTGTGAGGTTTTTGTATATATGATTAATTTCTACAATCAGTTGACTTTAAACAAAGGGGATTATCCTTGAAAACCTGGGTGGCTCATCCAATCAGTTGAAAGGTCTTAACAGCAAAACTAAAATTTCCCTGAAGGAGAAGAAATTCTGCCTCAAGTCTGAAGTGTCAACTCCTGCCTGAGAATTTCCAGCCTGCTGGCCTGCTTTGTATATTTCAAACTTGCCTAGCCAGCACTCCATGATCCTGAAAATCAATTTCTTGAAATAACCACCTGCCTACTACAAAAACACCCTCTCTCTGTCTCTTTCTTTCTCTGCCTCTGTGTGTCTCACTCTGTCAATAGATTATACATGCATGTATATAATGTATATAATACACAATTTAAAAATACACAAATGTAAAGCACACACGTAAGATTCTACACATACGTGTACAAAGTTTACTAGTTCTTGTTTCTCGGGTAGAACCCCAACAGACAGAAGTCACCAAATGCAAAAGGAGACCAGGACAAACAGTGAAAATGATCTGGGCCCTGCCTGCTTTGTCAATCTTAACCTCGTACACTTTGCCCCAACCACACTAGCCTTCCTGGTGCTCCTGGAACACAGAGTGCTTGTTCTTTTCTCAGAGTCCATCACCCCTGGGGCTGCCTCCCACTGCAATGGTTTACCTGACCTGCTATCCACTGGAGATTGTATCCAGGTCTCTGTTTAAGTACTATCACAGCAGAGACATAGTCCCAGTCTACTCTTTAAAACAGACATCCCCCTACTCCCATATGCTCCATCCACTGAATTTTGTTCATTCACAGCAATGACAACTTCCTTAAATAATAGTATTTATTTGTATATTTACTAGTTTTTTTCTCTGACAAGAAAAAAATACCTACAACAGGAACCTTTTACGTCTTTTTTCCCCTTCATGTCAGACGGGTAATGTGCCAATGTTGTAACAAGTTTTGAGGGAGGCATATCTCACACATGTACATGAAAACCCAATCATCACGCTTATGAACTAAAGAAGGATCTTTTTGTGTTTTGTTCACTATTGTGTCCCCATCACCTAACACAGTGCCTGGTCCTTTAAGAGTTGAAGAGATGATATATGGACGGAATGATAAATGGAAAAAATCTCTGAAAGAAACAGACGTAGTTCAGGGAACAGTGAACTTTAGAAACAATGCTAATTGGTTACACACTGAAAGGTTCAAATCCTTATTATAATCCATAAACAATAATGGAATACTGTGAACAAGGAACAATTGGAGAAAAAGAAAGAGAGCTTTTAGACCTGAAAAAGATTGGCGAAACTTGAAAACTTCCACAGAAGCGTCCTAAGCTACCAACACAATGTCACTGAATGCAAAGTTAGGAAGGGAAGTGCAGAGTTGACCCTCACTAGCTGGTTCGAGCCAATATCAGCACAACACTGATAGGTGCAGGTAGCTGATGTGGTAGACACTGTAATGTGCCCTTCTGATCCTCCTTCAGGAAGGAAGGACTTATTGCCCCATCTGTTGAGAAGGCTGGCAGATAAGTCTTTGGCTGTCAGCCTTATTCAGGGATTGCCTCAGCTGAAAAGAGCTACCTAGCCAAGGTCATAGCTCCTTCCAAAGGCATCCCACATTCAATGACTGAACAACTTGGGGTTTCAGGGGCTAGTTCCCCGGTCCCAAATGGGGACCACACTGGCAAATTATCCAATCTTTAGAATTTCTTGTAAGGTTGCATGAGGCTTATGTCACAAAGCCTTCTTCCTTCTCTTCCCTACTCTTCTACATGTGTTAATCCCAGTAATGTGCCTTAATATACCTCCTGTATCTATTTTCTCTTCTAAGTCATGAATTGCAGTCATTAGATGATAGTGATCAGGAGGAGAGAGAGGAGTGAGTGTGGAAAATTTGAGGAAATAAGGGAAGGGTGAAATTGTTATTTGAGAGTGAGAAATTGAGTTTCTAGCAAAGTATAGTGGAATTGTCTCAGTGGTGACTGAGAAAAAAAGATAAGAGACACGAAGAATAAATTCAGGAGGTCCAATATCCCACAGGAATCCAAGAGAAAAAAAGAACAGAGAAAATGGGAAAGGATAGGCTGGGCACGGTGGCTCATGCCTGTAATCCCAGCACTTTGGGAGGCCGAGGAGGGGGATCACCTGAGGTCAGGAGTTCAAGACCAGCCTAGCCAACATGGTGAAACCCCATCTCTACAAAAATACAAAAATTAGCTGGGCATAACGGCGGATGTCTGTAATCCCAGCTACTCGGGAGGCTGAGGCAGGAGAATTGCTTAAACCCTGGAGGTGGAGGTTGCAGTGAGCCAAGATTGTGCCATTGCACTCCAGCCTGGGTGACAGAGCAAGACTCTGTCAAAAAAAACAAAACAAAACAAAACAAACAAACAAAAAATACACACAAGGGAAAATTGGGAAGGATATTTCAAAGAAATAATAGAAGAAATAGAAAAAAATTTTCCGGAACTGAAGAACAAGAATATTTGTATTAAAAGAGCCTATCAAATGCAAAATGAGATTATTCAAAAATAACTACACTGATAGACATCCTTATGAATTTTAAAGTATACTACAGACATGAAAGAGAACTTAAATATTTATAGATGGAAAGAAGTAAATCTCTTACAAAGGATCAATAGGCACAGAGAAAGCTTTCAATAACTTCCAACATCCCTTCATGATAAAACCCCTCAACAGATTAAGCATCAAAAAAACACATCAAAATAATAAGAGCCATTTATGACAAACCCACAGGAAACATCATATCGAATGGGCAAAATGTGGAACCATTCATCTTGAGAACCAGAACAAGATAAGGATGCCCTCACTCCACTCCTATTCAACATAGTACTGGAAGTCCTAGCCAGAGCAATCAGGCAAGAGAAAGATGCCTCCACGTATGAAAAGAAGTCACACAATCTCTTTTCCTTGATGATATGAATCTATACTTAGAAAAATTTTAAAGATGCTGCCAAAAGGCTCCTAGAAATGATAAACAACTTAAGTAAAGTTACAGGATACAAAATTAATGTACACAAATCAGTATCATTTCTATGTATCCACAACATCCAGGCTGAGAGTGAAATCAAGAACACAGTCCCCAAAATGTAACAAATCACCACTAAAGAACTTACTCATGTAACCAAACACCACCCGTTCCCCAATAACCTGTGGAAATGAAAAATTAAACAAAAATAAAGAACACAATCCCACCTACGATAGCCACAAAGAAAATGAAATACCTAGAAATACACCTAACCAAGGTGAAAAGTCTCTACAAGGAGAACTACAAAACACTGCTGAAAGAAATCAGGAATGACATAAATAAATGGAAAAACATTCCATGCTCATGGATTGGAAGAATCAATATCATAAAAATGGCCATACTTCCCAAAGCAATTTACAGATTCAGTGCTATTCCTATCAAACTGCTAATCACATTCTTCACAGACTTAGAAAGAAAAACTATTCTAAAATTCACATGGAACCAAAAAAGGGCCCAAATAACTAAAGCAATCTGAAGCAAAAAGAACAAAGATGGAGGCATCACACTACCCAACTTCAAACTATGCTATAAAGCCACAGTAAACAAAACAGCTTGGGTGGCTGGGCAAAGTGGCTCACACCTGTAATCCCAGCACTTTGGGAGGCTGAGGTGGGCAGATCACTTGAGGTCAGGAGTTTGAGACCAGCCTGGCCAACATGGTGAAACCCCATCTCTACTAAAACATACAAAAATCAGCCAGGTGTCATGGCGGGCACCTGTAATTCCAGCTACTGAGCAGGCTGAGGCAAGAGAATTGCTTGAATCCAGGGGCAGAGGTTGCAGTGAACTGAGATCATGCCATTGCACTCCAGCCTGGGTGACAGAGTGAGACTCAGTCTCAAAAACAAACAAATAAAGACAGCTTGGTAGTGGTACAAAAACAGATACATAGACCAAAGGAACAGAATAGAGAGCTCAGAAATAAAGCCGTACAGCTACAACCATCTAATCTTTGACAAGGCCAACCAAAACAAGCAATGGGTAAACAATTCCATATTCAGTAAATGGTGCTGAGATAACTGGCTAGCCATATGCAGAAGACTGAAGCTGGACCCCTACCTTTCTCCATATGCAACAATTAACTAAAAATGGATTAAAGATTTTAATGTAAGATCTCCAACTATAGAAATCCTGGAAGAAAACCTAGGAAATACTCTTTTGACATTGGCCTTGGCAAAGAATTTTGGCTAAGTCCCTAAAAGCAATTGCAACAAAACCAAAATAGATAAGTGGGACCTCATTAAACTAAAGAGCTTCTGTACAGTAAAAGAAACTACCAGCAGAGCAAACAGACAACCTACAGAATGGGAGAAGATATTTGTAAACTATGTATCTGACAAAGGCCTAATATTCAAAATCTATAGAGAACTTAAATAAATTAACAAGTAAAAACCAAATAACACCATTAAAAAGCGGGCAAATGACATGAACAGACACTTTTCGAAAGAAGACATACAAGTGGCCAACAAATATATGAAACAATACTCAGCATCACTAATCATCAGAGAAAAGGAAATCAAAACCACAATGAGATACCATCTCACACCAGTCAGAATGGTTATTTCTAAAAAATCAAAAAACAACAGATGCTGGCTGGCAAGACAGCAGAGAAAAGCAAACACTTATACACTGTTGGTGGAGATGTAAATTAGTCCAGCCACTGTGAAAAGTAGCCTGGAGATTTCTGAAAGAACTTAAAACAAATCTGCCACTGGACACAGCAATCCCATTACTGGGTATGTACCCAAAAGAAATTATTCTACCAAAAAGACACATGCATTTGTATGTTCATCACCGCAGTGTTCACAATAGCAAAGACATGGAATCAACCCAGGTTCCCATCAATGGTAAATGGGATAAAGAAAATGTACGACTCCTATTCAACTTAGTGTTGGAAGTTCTGGCCAGGGCAATCAGGCAAGAGAAAGAAATAAAGGGTATTCGATTAGGAAAAGAGGAAGTCAAATTGGCCATGTTAGAACTGACATGATTGTATATTTAGAAAATCCCATTGTCTCAGCCCAAAATCTCTTTAAGCTGATAAACAACTTCAGCAAAGTCTCAGGATACAAAACCAATGTGCAAAAGTCAGTAGTATTCTTACAAACCAATAACAGACAAACGGGGAGCCAAATCATGAGTGAGCTCCCATTCACAATAGCTTCAAAGAGAATAAAATACCTAGGAATCCAACTTACAAGGGATGTGAAGGACCTCTTCAAGAAGAACTACAAACCACTGTTCAATGAAATAAAAGAGGACACAAACAAATGGAAGAACATCCCATGCTCATGGATAGGAAGAATCAATATCGTGAAAATGGCCATACTGCCCAAGGTAATTTAGAGATTCAATGCCGTCCCCATTAAGCTACCAATGACTTTCTTCACAGAATTGGAAAAAACTACTTTAAAGTTCATATGGAACCAAAAAAGAGCCCGCATTGCCAAGACAATCCAAAGCCAAAAGAACAAAGCTGGAGGCATCACGCTACCTGACTTCAAACTATACTACAAGGCTACAGTAACCAAAACAGCATGGTACTGGTACCA
>NW_016805328.1:141151-147384 GCF_001698545.2 Rhinopithecus bieti
TGGATTCTAGAAACTAATGGAAAATAAATACAAAATCGGGGAGAAAAGGTTTTCAGCTTGGAATTTTATACTGCGTCAGACTCTCAAACAGAAATGAAGGCTGTCAAAGACATTTTCAGACATAATAATAATTATTATTAATAAAGTTTATAACCCATATAGAGAAGTTAGTAGACAATGTATTCCCCCCAAAAAATGATGAAGTAAATCAACGAAGAGCAAGACAATGAATCTAGGAAATAATGATCTGATATAGGAGCACAGACAAAGGGAATTTCAGAAAGAGATGTACAGCTAGCCTGGAGAGCAACCAGCTCAGATGAAAAAATGAGGACACAGGGCTCTGGGAGGGAGCTGCTCCCATTCCTTTCTACCTCTTTCTCACCAAGTTTGGTGAGTTTTCATTAGGACCTTTTGGGCCCCTCAAGCAACTTCCAAGAACCTTGCTTATCAGAGAGAAAAGGGTTGGAGTTTCCAACCCTTTCATTCTGAGAAGACCTCTAGGTTCTTCACATAAACAGTCCCACTTCTTCCCCAGAAACTTTCTACCTCCACAAATAAACACTATAGAGCAAGAATAAAATGTGGTTTTGCCTCACTAGAGACCCTGCTTTAAAAAATGTGAGAAACATCACCATGTTCTTTTGGAAGATCGCCCTGAAGACCTCCCATATTTCTTTGCTCTCCAAGTCTACATCCCCCCGGCTACCTTCTGGGGATCAAGGTAGTTCTTGGTCTGGAAAATTTGCGTGCTTAAAAGAATTGGACACAAATAATGGAATGGTCTTTTACCCACTGAAAATAATCTGCTGTCCAAATTTATAAGCCAATCATATGCAAGTTCACAAGGCAATTTCTCAAGTCCTAATCACTATAGGGCTCAGAGACTGGGGCCCATAGATTCCATAGGAACCACACCAAGGTACAGCCATCCCGTGAAGCCCAGGTGCACACCAGATTTGTTATACTAATACTTCCAGGTTTACAGTGGTGAAGTTTTAATCCAGAGTTGAGAAATTTCCACCTGCCTTTACTTGGGAATCCTAATTGTTTTAGAAGAACCCGAACAGTAGACAAAGAACTGTCAGAGAAACCCAAAGCAGGTTATTGCACTCTGTATGGATGGATACACCTTTACAAGAACTGCACTGTGTCCTGCAACTCATTGGTCCTAGAAATGGGGATTCTGGGGAAAAGGGGAAACAACACAAGAATGAAAATGACTGGCTATGGGGATGCTATCTATAAAATATTCCAAGACTGACCCACTCATTGCCCCAATCCATTTCTTATATTAGTCTAAGGTAAAGAAATCCTTACCACAAATGTTTGTCCTTAAGGCGGTCACAGCTTATTCTGTTTCCTCGGCCAAAAGAATGTACAATACTCTCTGCCTGCTCCAAGAACAAAAGCCTTCTTGCTCTTAACATGAAAAAAAGTTTCAAAGCCAGTCTGATGTCAGCAACTAAAAGTGTAGAGAAGCCTTGACTTGAAGTAGAATCCAGAAACAAAATTATAAATCATACACTGTATCACAGTAGAGGAAGGAGACCTAATTTTTTTTTTTATTTACAAGGACAAATCTGGAGAAACAGAACGCCCACTCAAGAGTTAGCCCGACAGTTTGAAAACAAAATACTTTTGCACAAAATGCAGAAGAAGCTGGGTATGTCTTTTTTTTGTACATGACAAAATTATATGGTGTACAATATGATTTCTGATGTATGTATACATCCTGGAATGGCTAAATCAAGCTAATTAATACTTTGTTTACCTCACATATGTATCCTTTTCTGGTGGGAACATGTAAAATCTACTCCTTTAACAGTTTTCAAGTATACAATATATTGTTATTAACTATAGTTATCATGATGTACAATAGATCTCTTGGCAGGGCGCAGAGGCCCACACCTGTAATCCCAGCGCTTTGGGAGGCTGAGGTAGGTGGATCACTTGAGGTCAGGAATTCGAGACCAACCTGGCCAACATGGTGAAACCTCATCTCTACTAAAATACAAAATTAGCTGGGCGTGGTGGCAGACACCTGTAATCCCACCTACTCAGGAGGCTGAGGCAGAATTGCTTGAACCCGAGAGGCAGAGGTTGCAGTGGGCTGAGATCACACCACTGCATTCCAGCCAGGGCAATAAAGTGAGACTCCGTCTCAAAAAATATATACAAATAAAAATATGAAAAAATTTAAAAAAAAAACAGATCTCTTGAACTTTGTCCTCCTGTCTACGTGTAATGATGTATCCCTTGATCAACATCTCCCAAAACCCTGCCCCATCCTCTGGAAACCACCATTCTACTTTCTGCTTCTATGAGTTTGACTTTTTAAGATTCCCCATAGGAGTGAGATCATGCGGTATTTTTCTTTCTGTGTCTGGATTATTTCACTTAGCATAGTGTCCTCTAGGTTCATCCGTACTGTCACAAGTGACAGAATTTCATTCTTTTTTAAAGGCTGAATAGCATTCCAGTGTGTGTGTGTGTGTGTGTGTGTGTGTGTGTATACCATATTTTCTTGAGGTTGCTTCCATATCTTGGCGATTGTGAATAGTGCTGCAATGAACATGGGACTGTAGATATATCTTTGACAGACTGATTTCATTTTCTTTGGATATATACCCAGTAGGGGCATTGCTGGATCATATGGTAATTGATCATATGACCATAAATGCCTGGATTTTTTCTGGGCCAAAACATCCATACTGTTTTCCATAATGGCTGTACTAAAATTTACATTCCCACCAACAAAGGCTCCCTTTTCTCCACATCCTCACAAGCACTTGTTATCTTATGCTTTTGATAACTGCTACCCTAACAGGTACAAAGTGTTCTCTAAATGTGGTTTTAATTTGCATTTTTGTGATGATTAGTGATATTGAACATTTTGTCATATACTGGTTGGCCATTTGTATGTCTTCTTTTTAAGAAATGTCTACTCAGGTTCTTTGACCATTTTAAATTGGGTTATTTACTACTTCTTTTGCTGTTGAGTTCTTTATATATCTCGGGTATTAATCACTTATCAGATGTATGGTTTGTAAGTATTTTCTCATTCCTAGGTTGTCTTTCGACTCAGTTGTTTCCTTTGATGTACAGAAAACTTTTAGTTTAATGCTATCCCATTTGTCTATATTTCCCTTTGTTGTCTGTGCTTTTGCGGTCATATCCAAAAAAATCTCTGCCTAATGTCGAGAAACATTTCTTCTATGTTATATATTTATTGTGAATTGACACATAGGAAATACATATATACACACACACACACACACACACACACACACATCCCGGAATGGCTAAATCATATATACATATATATATATATCAATCATATATATGTATATATACGTATATATGTATATGTGTATGTATATGGAGTGCAGTGTGATGTTTTAATACATGTATACATTGTAAAATGATGAAACCAGGGTAATTAGCATATCCATGACCTCATGTATTTGTCATATCATTGTGTTAAGAACATTCAGTTTGAGGTCTTACCTTTAAGTCTTTAATCCATTTTGAGTTGATTTTGCACATGGTGTGAGATGTGTCTAATTTCATTCTTTTGCATGTGTATATCCAATTTTCCCAACACCATTTATTGACGAGGCTGTCTTTTCTCCATTGTGTGTTTTGGCAACATTTTGAAGATCAGTTGACCATAAATGCCTGGATTTATTTCTGGTCCAGAAGGTCTTTAAGGTATGTCCCAACCTTGATATATATGTAGATAAACGTGTATATATATCTCTCTCTCCAGAAAAGCTTATTAAAATACTATCATCCTTACTTGGTTCTTTTTTGTATGTTATCTATATAATTGAAAATGGACATGCATTTAATTTATAACAAGAAAATATAACACATATTTTTTAAAGATACCAAAAATAGAAGTGATCCTTTTAAAACTTAAGTGAGATTATGTCACTCCTTTGTTCATAATATTCCAGACTTCTACTGGAATTCAGAATAAAATCTAATGTCCTTATCATAGCCTACACAGCTCTACATGATCTCATCCTTCCATACCTAATTTCAACTCCTACCAATCTCCCTCCATTTTGGTCACAGTGACCTCCTGGCAGTACCTCCAATATGCCATGAAAGCTCCTATCTCAGGGTCTGGGCATTTGCTGTTCACATGGCCTGGACTCCCCTTCATCCATATATATGAATGGCTCCCTCTCTCACTTAATTCAGTTCTCTGCTCAAATGTCACCTTGTCAGAGAGAACTTCTTTTACTATCATATCTAAAGTAGCACCTGCTATCATTCTCGGAATATCTGCTTTGACTGCATAAACACTAAAACTTTCTGTGCAATATAAAAGATACATTCTTCATGATTAATTGAGACAGAGAAAAATACTTATGAAATACATGACAAAATGCACATATTCTAATGTACAGAATTATAATGAGTAAAAAAGGAAAAAAGATGAGCAACTTAATAGGACAATTGGTGAAGGAAGTGTAATTGACAAAAGAAGAAAAGAAGAAATACAAACACCCACATGTACATGGAAAATCTATTTGAACTCACAAATAAGCAAAGAAAAGCTAATATGACCAAGAGTATTTTTCCTTTAATCCGGGAGTTGGCATTTTTTTTCTGTAAACAGCTAAGATAATAGAAATGTCCCCCTTTGTGGGCCACATATAGTCTTGGTCACACATTCTTCATTACCTTTTTTTCCCTACAACCCTAAAGATGCTGACTGGGTTGCTGACCCCAGATCTACGGGCAGTGAGTGATTAAAGATGGAGAGCACTTAATGCTGCAAATGGGGAGGGTAAACTGGCTCACTGATGTTGGGGGGCACAGATTGATATAGCTTTTCTAAAAGATAGTTTGTCATGTGCACATCTTTTGCCCCAGGAATTCCACATTTTTGATTTTACACCAAGAAGCTAATCTGGCAGGAATGGAAATATTTTTGTACAGAATACATTGCCATGTTATTCATAACAGCAGGCAGGAGGAGGAGAAGAAATTTATATAATAAACTAGGAAATAGTTAAACCATGTGCATGAAATAAATACCACACAGCTATTTAAAACAGTCATATATATGTGAATTAATTAATACAGAACAATCATATGACTTTTTATGGTTTAAAATTATAGTGTGTATAACATAGCTCAATATATACAAAAGTATATACGTAAATATGTTGTGTATATATACATATACTTATTCAAAAAAATATGGTTACCTCAGGGGGATTGTGATACTAAGTGACTTTTATGTTTATATTATTAGGTATTGCTTGATTTTGAGCAAGTATCATCAGTATAATCAGAAAAAAATAAAATTCTTATTGAATTTAGCAAAATCTCAGGTCAACTAAAATGGACTTTTGCCTGAAGTGCAACAGTTTTCTAAACTTATTCTTACAATATAATAATGCTAGATATTTTTCACAATTTGAACAAATAGTTTTTATGAGTTTTGTTTGCTTTCTGGTTTGTTTCTTGTACCAGAAGGACAAAGTTACCCATTAACTTGTCTTAAAAATATTCTTTTGGGAATTCTATGATTATGCATTTTAATCTCTGTCACCTCTTTTCTCCAACTCTCTGTCAACACTAATTGGCATCATACTGGTGTTATATTCCCAACCCAGGACACAGAGAGTGGAGGTACAAGAAAATCACCCCACTGACCACTGTACAAGAGAAGTTAGGGAGTGGAAGAGTTGAGAGGAGATGGATAATGAAAGGCATCTGAGAAAGCACTCACGCAGAAAATGCACAGGGAACTTGTGTTCCCACATCGATGTCTTTAATTTGCAGCCAAGTAATACTCAAGTTACTCTATCATGCAAGCTTCCCATATCTGAAAATGCAATTGTAAGTGGACAGAGGCCTCACAGCCCTGGTGTTAGGCATAGCAATTCACTTGTACCATGTTTCACACAAAAGAACAGCTGTTATGGAACAACAGTGCAGATTTCTGTATCAACCAAAAAGGGTTTGCTAACAAAGTTACAACAGGACTTCAGATTAAAGCTGGTACATAGGAAACGGGAGTATAGTACTAAACTGTTCAAACTTGCTACACTTTTTTTCATAAAGGTTTTATTTTTTATTTTGTCACTTTTTGTAAAACATGCTCATTGTGGAAGACTTGCAAACTATGAAAAAGCATAAAGAAACAGAAAAGCAAACCCCAGCCTTAACTGCATCACTCAGTGGCAACCACAGTTAACATTATGGCT
>NW_016805328.1:148556-151926 GCF_001698545.2 Rhinopithecus bieti
CTCACGCTGTCACCCAGGCTGGAGTGCAGTGGCACAATCTTGGCTCACTGCAACCTCTGCCTCCCAGGTTCAAGCAATTCTCCTGCTTCAGTCTCCAGAGTAGCTGGGATTACAGGCACACACCACCATGCCAGCTAAGTTTTGTATTTTTAGTAGAGATGGAGTTTCACCACATTGGCCAGGCTGGTCTCGAATTCCTGACCTCTGGTGATCCACCCACCTTGGCCTCCCAAAGTGCTGGGATTACAGGTGTGAACCAGTGCACCCAGCCCAAAACACTGACATCTAAACATTGGACTAGACAGTGATTTCAATCAAATGGTCAGAAAATTTCTCATTGTCAAAAGTAGAATCTTTGGGGGAAAATATTCAATGTGCCATCAGTGAACACTATGTTACACACACCTTTTGATGACACATCAGTGATTGACATGAAAGTTAAAATTGTTATCCAAATATTACACACATGTCAACTTTAAGGCATGGGAAAAAAACAAGATAAAAATTTGTCATCCCTTTTAAGTTCCAAAATTATCCAATAGAACAGATAATTTAAATGTCAGGAAAAGGCTTTTTTAAAGCTTCCAGAAATACTGACAAATTGCATAAATAAGCTTTGCCTAATATTTTGTCATTTAAGATGTATTCTTACTTTATTTTAAAAAAAACACTCTGAAGTCTTCATATCAGCTTCACCCATTAAATAATAGTACCATTCAATTAAAATGCAAAGCAAATTTATACTTAGATTTCAGTAGTACACGTTGATCTTTAAAGGTTATAATTTGTTTTAAATAACAGAGCCATCTGTCCTATGATAGCTCACGTGAGCTTAATTATTGGAGAAGTCTAAGAATTTCTCCTGCAAACATGCATCATGCTGAACTGTACGGAAAACATATTTGACTTTGATACTTCTATCTTACAAGGAAATTACACTCTCAAGTTGATTCTCTATATGAATTTAGTATTGAACTCAATATTACATTCACATTTTTCAGTAGTATAAATCGCTAATGTCTGCCACCTTCTACATTAGCTATTATCTATTATATATTCAGAAAGCAGTTATTACTTCTAGAATTTCCTCATTCATGATTGCTGACTTGTTATTGTAATGATTATATTTTTAGTTCTTTCCCATAGACAATTTTCAATATAGAGTTATGTAATTTATTGCAATCAAACAAAGTTATTTATTTGGAATTGATGGTTTGAATGAAATCTTAAAAGGCATGTATATAAAATTAGCAGATGCTACAGACTTTGGAGGTAGCATTATTATCAGAGATTATAGAACCAAGATTTTAAATATCTCAGCATATTGGGATATTTAGGTTAAAGTCCAGCATAGCAATGTCTCCACTTGGACCTAAAATTGTTCTTTCTCCAGAATCCATCCATAAGGGAGTATGTCTAGAAGATCTGAAAGACGACTTGGCAGTAGGTCTAGATCCAGAGAAAGGGATTGAATTGCCTCATAGGAAGAAAGTCACTTACGGAACATGTCAAGGCCCACGGACAGTAATTAGGATAATTACTAGAAGGAGAAAGATTCTTAGTATAGTAGGTTCATTTGTTCATTCATTCAACAAATATTGAGGTCATGCTATTTTCAAGACACTATACTAGCCACTGAGCGATATATGGGGAGTAAAAACAGACAAGGCCCCTGTCCTTAAGGAGCTCACAAGTATAATTGGAGGAAATATGTAAGATAATAAAGTATGATGTTATTAATCAAATTTATATAGGGTCTATGCTGTGCCATGTACTGCTCCAAGCATTTTACATGTAGTTTACATCTCCAATCTACAGATGATGAGCCTGACACACAGATATGTTAAGTGACTTGCTCAAGGTCACCCTACTTGTAACTGGCAGAGTCCACATGCTTACCTCCCATGCCATACTGCTTTGGGATAATGGTACAGGTACAGAGTGACAGATTGTGACTCTCACAACTTTTTCTCAGGTGATTTAGTGCCACTAGTTGTTCAGCACTTATTAACTCAACAAACATTTCCTTAGGGTCCCATTGTGCGGCTGGCACTGCACTGGGCAATGAGGATCTACCAATGAACAAGACTGATTTATTCACTGCCCTCAATGGAGCCTGCAGGCCAACAGAGAAGGAAGATATTGAACAAGTGACACGAAAAGGGAAGCACAGAGAGTAATGGAAGCTGATAACCTGGGACTCTGGCCCAATTTCAGGAGGCATATGTCTCCATCACTCAGGTTGTCCTTTGCCTCAGGCCCGCGGGGGAGCAGACCCCATGGTACCTCCTCCTGTTAGACAAACATGGCACTATAGGTCATCTGTGTGAGATGGAGGGAACACAAAGGAAATTGTCTAGGGATCACAAAAGAGATGGAGACGGGGATTCCCCCCATGACACCTACATCTGGAAAGAGAGCATCAATTGCATGGTGGTATCCATGGTGAAAGGTGGTATTAGTGTAATCAGGCAGCCATGGAACACCTTTACAGCAGCTTTGTGGCCACGGATACCTCACCGTGGGAGGCAGAGAAGAAATGGAACAGAGCTTCAGATGCCATATGGAGAGAGCTGTGTCCATGAGCTCTTAACGAGAACCTGCAAAAGAGATGACTTTGGTGGGGGACTAAGGGTCCCACAGTAGCAGGTAAGCACAAAATCAGTAAAACATCATACTCCTATTATTGTGATGCAATTTTTAATCCAGCTAGTGTGATCTGGGAAATGTAAATTAGAACAAGGGTAAGTAAAAAGTTCTGCCTTCATGCTCCAAAAACCGATTATACAGTTAGAGGATGGGAAGCTGTAGTGGGTTGGTGGTCCTCAAAAATATATGTCCATGCCCTAATCCCTGGGGCCTGTAAATGTGATCTTATTTGGTAAAAGGTTCTTTGCAGATGTAATTAAATTTAGGATCTCAATATGAGGTTATCCAGGAGGGCCCTAAATTAAACGACAAGAATCCTTGTAAGATACACACAAAAGAGAGACAAAGGGAGGAGAGAAGGCCACATGAAGATGGACAGAGATAGGAATTATACAGCCACAAGCCAAGGACTTAGAACCACCAGACACTGGCAGAAGCAAAGAAGGACTCTTACGGAACCTTCAGTGAGTGTGTGGCGCTGCTGACACCTTCAATTTAGAGCTCTTGGCTCCAGAACTGCGAAAGAGAATACATTTGTTATTTTAAGCCACAAAGTCTGTAGTAATTTGTTACATCTGCCCAAGGACAGTAATATAGGGACCCATGGCTTGGCAACAATTTATGTAAAAAATATCTGGGCTTGGCCAGGCGCGGTGGCTCAAGCCTGTAATCCCAGCACTTTGGGAGGCCGAGACGGGCGGATCACGAGGTCAGGAGATCG
>NW_016805328.1:152484-157627 GCF_001698545.2 Rhinopithecus bieti
AAAAAAAAAAAAAATATGGGCAAACAGCATGAAGTCACTGATAAAGAAAGCAAATGCAGGGCCAGGCCTAGTGGCTCCCACCTGTAATCCCAACACTTTGGGAGACCGAGGCGAGAGGATCACTTGAGGCCAGGAGTTCCAGACCAGCCTGGCCAACATGGCAAAACCTAGTCTCTACTAAAAACATAAAAATTAGCTGGGCGTGGTGGTACACACCTGTAATCCCAGCTACTCGGCAGGCTGAGGCAGGAGAATTACTTGAGCCCCAGAGGTGGAGGTTGCAGTGAGCCAAGGTTGCACCACTGTAACACTCCCGCCTGGGTGACAGAGTGAGACCCTGTCTCAAAACAACAACAAAAAGAAAGCAAATGCAGTCTTTGGCTGCCACAAGAGAAACAGAGTTAATAGACTGAGGAAGCTAATCATTCTGCCACATAGCTGCAACACTGCACTCTGCTCTAAATGCCACCTTTTAAGAGACATTGATGAATGGGAGCCTAGCCAGAGACAGGTGACTGGAACCGTGTTGGTTCTGGAGAGCTTGCCATACAAAGGATGAATTGGTAGCATTAGAGATGGGATCTTGGAATAGAAATCAGTGAACATGAGGGTAACCTTGGAATATGTGAAAAGCTATCTTGTCAAAGAGGAAGTAGTCTTGTGTTGTTCCAGGAGGCAAAATTGGGTTTAGCAAGTGGAAAGTAAAACAGAAGAAAAAACTAACGACTGTTGATTACAGAAATTCAAAACACTGGAAGTATTTAAAAAGGGGAAAAGTGCTGTTTCCTGATTCCAGAGACATGACATCTGGTCCTGCCTCTGTAGTTAATTGGTTGTGTGACTCTGGACATATCATCTCCCGTTCTTTGGACTTCAGTTTTCTTCTATGTAAAATTATGGGATTAGGTTGGATGCTTTGGGAAAGCATTCTTTTTTCCTTTTGGTTGTTTCCTATTTTATGGTTTAATAAAACTGTTAAGATGTTTTACAATTTCTGAGTGCATAGTATATGTTAAAGCTAAAATCTTGGGCTAGGTGTTTTATTTTTTGAGACAGAGTTTCGCTCTCATCGCCCAAGCTGGAGTGCAGTGGTGCAATCTCAGCTCACTGCAACCTCTGCCTCCTGGGTTCAAGCGATTCTCCTGCCTCAGCCTCCCGGGTAGCTGGGATTACAGGTGCCCGCCACCACGCCCAGCTAATTTTTGTATATTTATTAGAGACAGGGTTTCGCCATGTTGGCCAGGCTGGTTTCAAACTCCTGACCTCAGGTGATCTGCCTGCCTTGGCCTCCCAAAGTGCTGGGATTACAGGCGTGAGCCACCATGCCTGGCCTGTGCTAGGTGTGTTAACATGCACGATCTCATATAACTCTCTCCACACTACAGGGTAGGTATGTTCCCCCATGATGAATTGTTCTCGGTGTCAACTTGACTGGATTAAGGGATACTCGGGTAACTAGCAAAGCATTATTTCTGGGTATATCTGTGAGGGTGCTTACAAGAGAGACTGGCATTAGAACCAGTATACCTAAGTAAGGAAGATCTACACTTACCCATTGTGTGTGGGCATCAGCCAATCTGCTCAGGGCGGAGAACAAAAAGGCAGAGGAAAGGAGAATTCACTCTTTCTTCTGGAGCTGGAACACCCTTCGCCTGCTGCCCTTGGACATCAGAACTCCAGGTTTTCTGGTCTTTGGACTCTAAGAATAGCACCAATGGCTTACCAGGTTTTTAGGCCTACGGCTTCAGACTGAGAATTAAACCATTGGTTTCCCTGGTTCTGAGGCCTTTGGATTGGGACTGCACCATGCTACTTGGCTTTCCTTGTTCTCTGGCTTGTAGATGGCCTGTCGTGGGACTTCTCAGCCTCCATAATCACCTGGGCCAATTTCCCTGTGAATCTCCTCTCCACGCCTCTCTCTCTCTCTCTCCTCTCTCTCTCCCCCCTCTCTCTCTCTCTCTCTCTCTCAGTTCTCTCTGGAGCAACCTAATACACACCCATTTTACAGATTAGAGAACTGAGATTGAGAGAGATTGTGACTTGCCCAAAGTCATATAACCTGTTCATGGGTGAGCTAAAACTTGAACTCAGATCCCCTGCTTCTAGTATCCTTTCCACCATATCTTGCTGCCTCCCCTACACAATAGTGACCCTTTGCCACACCTGAATTGAGCAAATTATACAATTCATTGTCAAAGTACTTCTCAGAAATCAGTTACCAGGCAATATTAACTATCTCAAACACCCCAAAGAATCAGAACATTTCTGAGCAGACAAAATGGTTGGTGCCAAGCCTATGCATTAAAACCCATAAACTTCATTCAGAAAATTCTTAGGGCCTCCTCACCCAGAGTGTATCCCTCATCATTTCGTATATAGTGTCTGTTCTTCCTTCCCAAAGAGAAAGGCAAGCTGGAGGGCTGGTCTGCAGCATCCTGGGAGCTTGAGACAGCCTGGGTTGTTAGGCTGTGGAGCATGGAGGCAAAGGCAAAAGATTAGCAGTGTCCTGTGGAGTCTCCACAAAAGGGGAAGATAAATGGCAAGGTCAATGAGTCTAGCTCTTTGGAATTCCATGCATGAGAGGTTCAACACAGGAAGCAGGTCAGAGAGGTCTAGAGGAATTATCTTGAACCAGTGACTACCCAGCCAGCTGCAGAGGTTTTACATGGTTCCGGGGACTCTGGGGTGGGAAGAAGAGGTCACTACCCTGAGAGTGCAATACAGTCCAAAAGTATACACTAGGTTCTGATATACTACTCTGGATTTTAGTCAGTTACGTGCTACAATTTAAAAAAATCTGTGGGGAAGTCAAGAGGAAGAAGGTAGATATGGACCAGTGGCTGTAACAAAATTAAATATTGACAATGAGAGTAAGGGAGCTGACAGGAAGACTACAGAAAGAAATATGATATCCTCATAACGCTAAGCAGTGTGAAGACACAAAGGCTGGCACTACTATACTTATTGCCGGGTACTTTAGTGGATATCCATAATGATGACTCAGCGTTATTGAGGTGAGGTGGTATTCTGTGCCTTCTGCATATGAAGGCAGAGATGAGTGCAACATATTATAAAAGACTTCCACCCACAACGACCTGAAGAAAAAACTTTAATGCCCCAAAGAACAATTGCAGTTGTCTAGCAAATGCAACGATGTAGAAATTGACAGAGCAGAATGAAAGAGATAATGCTTTAAAATAATATTAAAGGTAGCTGTTAAGGAATGTAGTAAATGTGGGAGAAGGCACTCAATAAATACATTTTAAAATTAAACTCAGTTTGGACCCTGCCTAGCTCCCATTCTGGAGAGGTATCTAAATAAATGAATGGATGAGTGAATGTATGAATGAAAATTATCTGGCCTGAGGTCACCCTTTCACTAGGGTTGTTCTACGGTTCTTGGAGCTAATGCAGTGTCAAGGTGTTGGAGATGGAGGACACCTGTCTTATCTTCAATCATCATCCACACACATTACCACTCAGGAGGTCCATTATCCCTATATGCATCATGTGTTCCAGGGCCCAAAGCTGTGCTGTGTTCTTGCCATGTTGGGGAATGGTTTCTGCCACTGCTGACTAGGATGCGGTTTGCCTTGGCACCCCTCTATTGTCCTCTCTGTTCTTGTTTCCCTGAAGGTGCTGCTCAGCAGAACATTGGTCTGACCTGATCTTTGCACTAAAAGATCCTTTCTCATTTCTCCTCCCTGCAGCCTGGGGCATCCTGTTCTTCTAATTTGAGGAAAGGCTTCTGTAATCATGTAGTTCCAAGACACTCTATGCCCATGACACCCATTTTCCCCTCTCCTCTGAAAACCTACATTCTTAATGATCTGCCTATGGAACAGAAAGGACAAGAAGCTCTGCAGGCAATCTTATGCTTTCCTGGTGCCATATATTACTTCTCCTAAAGTAATGAGCATGAGGCTGGCCATCTGTTTGAATATGGAGAATATAAAGGGGAAAATGCGCCATGTATTAGTTGTCATATCCCTCTCCCCTCTCAGTTCAAAGCCAGTCAAGAAATAAGCCAGACATCAGAGATACAATTTGTGTATTGGACAAATATTTTAAACATTATGCTCCCCAGCATTGCTCTAGGCACTAAGAATACAGCAGCGCCTGAAGCAGACGAAGTAGCAATCTATTATTTGCAAAGATGCATTTTAAAACTTGGCCTAGTCTGAGGCCAAAATGACTTCCCATTCCTTCCCCTCCGAATTGAATTTATCCATTTAATCACAGACTGAGTGGCTAGAAAACTAGAGCCACCCCTCCACCCTGCCTATCTGGTTCCTTGCCCGCACTGAGCATACTGCAGGAAGGATTTGGGAATGGAGAAAGGAAGGCGATCAGCCTGTAAGCTGGCAGTTCTGAAAGAGGAAGGGCCCAAGTGGGGCTAAACCACACATGTGGAGTAACCCCTTCCTCCAGTCTCACCGGTCAGCTACTTGAGGAGTGGAGGGCAGAAACCTTCTTCCACATGCTTCCTGCAGGAAGACAGTTTCTATTTCATGAGTGGAAGCAGAAGAACGAAAAGAAGGAAAGTCATTTCCTTTGCAATTAATATTGCAGCTTTTTATCCAGAGCCTGAATTATTCTTGAATTTTTAATATGATGTAGGTGAATTTCATTTATCTATGAAATGATATGCTAACTCCTTTATTTAGGTCTTTTTTAATGCTAAGTGTCTTTATTACTAATCAAGAAGGCTCAATTATACAAGGACCTTCTATTTCCATTAATTCAAGTATCCATTAAAAATTATCATCAGTATTGCACTAAATATGTTACAGGAGTGACTTCAGATTTGTTTTTCTGCATTTCTTTTCTTCGTAACGGATATATAAATGACATTTATAAAGGGGCTGAAATCTAGCCCTTTCAAGTTTCACCTTTATGTTTATACACACTCTTTTTAAAGAGTATAAATCCGAACCTGACTCCTTAAATCCTTGATGTGCTAGTCCCCGGCCTCTTTACCCTCAGATACATTCCTTGCACTTCTTTGCTCTGTTTTGTATTGTTTCTCAGGTCCTCGAATGAGCTGAGTCTAGCTAATAGAAGGCAGACTGGAGCCCTGGGGACAGAAGCCAGGGTATTTCTGCCTCAGGCTGCATCTCCAATAGTGGCCATGGCTCTGCTG
>NW_016805328.1:158464-163529 GCF_001698545.2 Rhinopithecus bieti
CTCTCTCTCTCTCTCTCTCTCAGTTCTCTCTGGAGCAACCTAATACACACCCATTTTACAGATTAGAGAACTGAGATTGAGAGAGATTGTGACTTGCCCAAAGTCATATAACCTGTTCATGGGTGAGCTAAAACTTGAACTCAGATCCCCCTGCTTCTAGTATCCTTTCCACCATATCTTGCTGCCTCCCCTACACAATAGTGACCCTTTGCCACACCTGAATTGAGCAAATTATACAATTCATTGTCAAAGTACTTCTCAGAAATCAGTTACCAGGCAATATTAACTATCTCAAACACCCCAAAGAATCAGAACATTTCTGAGCAGACAAAATGGTTGGTGCCAAGCCTATGCATTAAAACCCATAAACTTCATTCAGAAAAATTCTTAGGGCCTCCTCACCCAGAGTGTATCCCTCATCATTTCGTATATAGTGTCTGTTCTTCCTTCCCAAAGAGAAAGGCAAGCTGGAGGGCTGGTCTGCAGCATCCTGGGAGCTTGAGACAGCCTGGGTTGTTAGGCTGTGGAGCATGGAGGCAAAGGCAAAAAGATTAGCAGTGTCCTGTGGAGTCTCCACAAAAGGGGAAGATAAATGGCAAGGTCAATGAGTCTAGCTCTTTGGAATTCCATGCATGAGAGGTTCAACACAGGAAGCAGGTCAGAGAGGTCTAGAGGAATTATCTTGAACCAGTGACTACCCAGCCAGCTGCAGAGGTTTTTACATGGTTCCGGGGACTCTGGGGTGGGAAGAAGAGGTCACTACCCTGAGAGTGCAATACAGTCCAAAAGTATACACTAGGTTCTGATATACTACTCTGGATTTTTAGTCAGTTACGTGCTACAATTTAAAAAAATCTGTGGGGGAAGTCAAGAGGAAGAAGGTAGATATGGACCAGTGGCTGTAACAAAAATTAAATATTGACAATGAGAGTAAGGGAGCTGACAGGAAGACTACAGAAAGAAATATGATATCCTCATAACGCTAAGCAGTGTGAAGACACAAAGGCTGGCACTACTATACTTATTGCCGGGTACTTTAGTGGATATCCATAATGATGACTCAGCGTTATTGAGGTGAGGTGGTATTCTGTGCCTTCTGCATATGAAGGCAGAGATGAGTGCAACATATTATAAAAAGACTTCCACCCACAACGACCTGAAGAAAAAACTTTAATGCCCCAAAGAACAATTGCAGTTGTCTAGCAAATGCAACGATGTAGAAATTGACAGAGCAGAATGAAAGAGATAATGCTTTAAAAATAATATTAAAGGTAGCTGTTAAGGAATGTAGTAAATGTGGGAGAAGGCACTCAATAAATACATTTTAAAAATTAAACTCAGTTTGGACCCTGCCTAGCTCCCATTCTGGAGAGGTATCTAAATAAATGAATGGATGAGTGAATGTATGAATGAAAATTATCTGGCCTGAGGTCACCCTTTCACTAGGGTTGTTCTACGGTTCTTGGAGCTAATGCAGTGTCAAGGTGTTGGAGATGGAGGACACCTGTCTTATCTTCAATCATCATCCACACACATTACCACTCAGGAGGTCCATTATCCCTATATGCATCATGTGTTCCAGGGCCCAAAGCTGTGCTGTGTTCTTGCCATGTTGGGGAATGGTTTCTGCCACTGCTGACTAGGATGCGGTTTGCCTTGGCACCCCTCTATTGTCCTCTCTGTTCTTGTTTCCCTGAAGGTGCTGCTCAGCAGAACATTGGTCTGACCTGATCTTTGCACTAAAAGATCCTTTCTCATTTCTCCTCCCTGCAGCCTGGGGCATCCTGTTCTTCTAATTTGAGGAAAGGCTTCTGTAATCATGTAGTTCCAAGACACTCTATGCCCATGACACCCATTTTCCCCTCTCCTCTGAAAACCTACATTCTTAATGATCTGCCTATGGAACAGAAAGGACAAGAAGCTCTGCAGGCAATCTTATGCTTTCCTGGTGCCATATATTACTTCTCCTAAAGTAATGAGCATGAGGCTGGCCATCTGTTTGAATATGGAGAATATAAAGGGGAAAATGCGCCATGTATTAGTTGTCATATCCCTCTCCCCTCTCAGTTCAAAGCCAGTCAAGAAATAAGCCAGACATCAGAGATACAATTTGTGTATTGGACAAATATTTTTAAACATTATGCTCCCCCAGCATTGCTCTAGGCACTAAGAATACAGCAGCGCCTGAAGCAGACGAAGTAGCAATCTATTATTTGCAAAGATGCATTTTAAAACTTGGCCTAGTCTGAGGCCAAAATGACTTCCCATTCCTTCCCCTCCGAATTGAATTTATCCATTTAATCACAGACTGAGTGGCTAGAAAACTAGAGCCACCCCCTCCACCCTGCCTATCTGGTTCCTTGCCCGCACTGAGCATACTGCAGGAAGGATTTGGGAATGGAGAAAGGAAGGCGATCAGCCTGTAAGCTGGCAGTTCTGAAAGAGGAAGGGCCCAAGTGGGGCTAAACCACACATGTGGAGTAACCCCTTCCTCCAGTCTCACCGGTCAGCTACTTGAGGAGTGGAGGGCAGAAACCTTCTTCCACATGCTTCCTGCAGGAAGACAGTTTCTATTTCATGAGTGGAAGCAGAAGAACGAAAAGAAGGAAAGTCATTTCCTTTGCAATTAATATTGCAGCTTTTTATCCAGAGCCTGAATTATTCTTGAATTTTTAATATGATGTAGGTGAATTTCATTTATCTATGAAATGATATGCTAACTCCTTTATTTAGGTCTTTTTTAATGCTAAGTGTCTTTATTACTAATCAAGAAGGCTCAATTATACAAGGACCTTCTATTTCCATTAATTCAAGTATCCATTAAAATTATCATCAGTATTGCACTAAATATGTTACAGGAGTGACTTCAGATTTGTTTTCTGCATTTCTTTTCTTCGTAACGGATATATAAATGACATTTATAAAGGGGCTGAAATCTAGCCCTTTCAAGTTTCACCTTTATGTTTATACACACTCTTTTAAAGAGTATAAATCCGAACCTGACTCCTTAAATCCTTGATGTGCTAGTCCCCGGCCTCTTTACCCTCAGATACATTCCTTGCACTTCTTTGCTCTGTTTTGTATTGTTTCTCAGGTCCTCGAATGAGCTGAGTCTAGCTAATAGAAGGCAGACTGGAGCCCTGGGGACAGAAGCCAGGGTATTTCTGCCTCAGGCTGCATCTCCAATAGTGGCCATGGCTCTGCTGTGGCCCCAGCCGCTCCTGATAGGCCCACAGTGATTCCGACTTCTGCCAAATGACCAGGCCACAGGCTCCAGAAGTACATTTCCTTCTATTGCCCCCACAACCTAAGGATGGTTCTGGCCTCTGCCTCCTTCTAATCTCTGGGCCGTTTCACAGAATCCCCAATGGAATGTTCAGCTATACTACCTGTGTAATCAATTCCTTGTATTAATTTCATTATTAAAATTAAAGAAGTGTTCTTGTATTCTCACTCCAAGGGTGGGAAGCAGGGGGCGTAAGCTAAAACTTGCCTTGGAAAATACCTGAATAAGTACTGGTGCTGAGGTCCAGTTCAGCAGCTTCAGATGAGATGAAAGGGGAAAAAGGAAAACTTAGGCCTGGGCCATTCTCAGGCCACTCACCTCAACCCTGAAAGCAATGACATGACTCTATCTATGGTTGTATCTGACTGCATCTGATGGGCCCACACAAAAATGACTGCAATAACACTTGCCTTTTGATCATTCCAGAATCCAAGGGGGAATGCTTTAAGAGTCCTAGACAAACTGCAAAGTGTAGTATAGCAGGAAACACATGGGTCATACCTGAGTTCAGTCCTGGGAGACCAGCAAGATAATTAACTTATCTGAGCCTCAGTTAATATGTTAAGTATCTGGAGTTTAATGATCTCTACAAAAGACTGATGTGAAAATTAAATAAAGTACATACAAAAGCATTCCATAAAGTGCTATGCAGATGTTAGCTAGTCTTCTGTATCAGCTTAATGCTTTTTTCCCATTAATATTTTTTAGCTTGTTTTAGCTTTCTTAACTTAAAATTGTGAAATCATTTCAAAGTTGTAAAAATAGTGCAAACAATTCTCATATACCTCCACTTGGATTCCCCAAAATATATCACATATAATCACAGCATAATTTCAAATTATCAGAAAACATTGATATATTGCCTATATACTGTTATACAACCTAAATACTGTAGTCGAACTTCACTAATTATCCCACTAATGTTCAATTTCTGGTCCAAGATCATATGCCACAGTTAGTTTTCACAATGAAGTTTTAGTTGTTTTCTTTACCTGGGAGAGTTACTCAGTCTTGCTCTTTTATGATCTTTGTAATTTTGAAGCCAGTGCAGGATATCCTCAAGTTTAATACTAACATTTTGATGATTTGTTTATTCATGCCATCAGGGGTGATATAAAACAGGAAATACAGTGTCCTAGTTAAGTTCACAGACCCTAATCGGAATACCTGGATTCAAACTCTGGCTTCACCAGACAGTGTAACCTTGAGTATTTTGGGGACTGTGTCCTCATCTGTCAGATGATCGAAGAAACGTCAGTAGCTATCTCCTAGGGTTACTGGAATTACTAAAGGAATGATTATGTGTAAAGTGGTTAGAACAGTTCCTGGCACATATTAAGTGCTGTGTGTTAGCTAATGTGAGGAGCTGGGTTTTGGCAACTGCTGAAGAGACCAAAGCAGCAGCAGGTATTTCAGTTATGTGCATCCTTTGCTCAACCCTGCCCAAAGAGCCAAGGCCAGACTCACTATCAGCAGGAATTCTGGCCCACCATGAGTGCACTGTTCCTCTCAGCCACAGGCCTGAGAGCTTACTCCCAAGGCCCATGAGATGAGGACTTGCTTGATCCACACTGCAACATTTTTTTTTTTTTTTTTTTTTGAGACAGTTTCGCTCTTGTTGCCCAGGCTGGAGTGTAATGGCGCGATCTTGGTCCACAGCAACGTCCGCCTCCCGGGTTCAAGCCATTCTCCTGCCTCAGCCTCCGGAGTACCTGGGATTACTGGCATGCACCCCCACGTCCGGCTTTTTTTTTTTTTTTTTTTGTATTTTAGTAGAGA
>NW_016805328.1:165206-175594 GCF_001698545.2 Rhinopithecus bieti
AAAAAAAAAAAAAAAAAAAAAAACTAGCAGTCAAATAAATATGGTCATTTATATCCAAAAAAGTATGTGTTTAACATTGAATTAAGACATTTCACATTTATGTTTCAAGTGAGCTAATTAGAAGGCTAAACCTTCCTTCTAGCTCAGCTAGTCAAGGACTTTACCAAGGTCAGTCTCATGGTTTAGAGTTAGACCATTTCCCTGTCCAAGTTAAGAGACAACATTCATCTTCACAGAGTCATGGCTCTACAAGCTGAACCACTATTTTGGGGTGGATCCTTCCCCCTTTCCAAGTTGGCCAAGTTTAAGAAAAAGCACTGCATATATGCACAAATGCTATCTCTTTCAAATAAAAACCATCAACAGTTTAAAATAAGCTATTTTTCTTCCTCTTCACATAAAATTATAAAAGGCTGATGTTCAGAATGACCTTTATTTTTATATAACTATGGTTTAAAACCACCTTATTGCAGATCCCAGTAAAATCAACACTGGAAAAATCTGTTTATTTCCTAACTACTTTGAGGGGCTACTAAGTGATTGGAAATGTTTTATGCTTTATTTTCAAGTCTAGTAGGCTTACACCCATAAGTGGGGTTTAATTCAGAAGAATAAAAAATAAACAATTTTTTTCTATTCCCACAAAAATACCCATAAGTTAACACTTTCCACATAAGCGTTCAAGGTATTTTTTTGGCAAGAATATTCTACCAAGACATAAGTAGCACGTGGGTAAACAGAAGGGATTAACTATTTTGTCCGATGCATTGATACTATTTAGTCCTTCTGTATTTTCAAGTATTCCTTATGTACTTTTGAAAAAGAAAATTAAGATGATTATTTAGGAGGAACGAGAAATGTGATCCAAATAGTCTATTTCTTCTGCCAGGCAAAAAAAGTAATATTAGCAAAATCTATTCATTCTCATTGCATAACTTCTACTTTATACTATTGTATTTAAATCCATCCACAAAGTTCATGGGTTAAAAGAGAACCCATTTGGTTATATTATTCTATCTAAAGCCAGAATTCTAAGTATTCTTGCTTTCAACTTTCATATAATTCTTAACTTACAGCTTTGGCCATAAAGGCTACTTACAATAATTGTAAATGCTTAAGAGAATCATTTGGTATTTTAATGAACATTTATTGTGAACTCTAGACGTGAGAGTGGTTTAGTGTGTTGCATATCAAGTATCCTGAGACGGTAACTTTTTGTAGTTGTTTCTTCATGCTTTCTTTTTTAGCTGTAACCACTGTCAGTATGCTTGTAGGACAATAACATAGGCAGTTCAAGATTCGGATTCTGAAAAATGTAAAATATACAGATTTAAAAGGCTTATTTTAATAATGTGAAACCATCTGTTAAGCATTTTCAGAAATAAGTAGTAAATTTTGTTATGAGAGTAAAGCAACTGTCTTAACAAAGTGCCAAGTTTTATTCACATGCAGGGGAAAAAAAGAGTGGCATTATAACCAGATTTTAATCCTTTCTTCATTTGTCAGCTGAATAGATTCAGGCTTGCTTTTTGCTTTTGGATTGTTCCAGGGTTCTCCTAATACTTTCTACCTCTGGGATTATTTACCATAGCAGAGGTTTTGCTTGCTATGATCCCTTTTCCTCTAGGCTGGGAGGTTCTTGAAAACAGGAACATTTTATTCACCTTTTATCTCCAGCAGCTAGTATAGTGTCTGGCACACAGCAGATACTCAGGAAATGTTTGATGAATGATTAGATTACTATTTTTCTTGATGTGTTAATTTTGACAGAGGAAGTCTGAAGATATATCCAGCTTTGGAAGATTATTGTGAAAATATTCTTCCTTTTTACTGAAAGAAGCACATTTCCCCCTACAATATGGAAGTCAATTTTCCTTTTGGTAGATCATGTATCTATGAGTCAATTGATTCTTCTGTTTTTTTCTTATGCTTCATCTTTTTGAAAGAGAAACTATGGATATTTCCCTATCAAATTTGTAGATTCTTTTCTGTCCTCTAAACATCATCAAATGCTACGATCAGGATGGTGCATGACAGACAAACTGATCATTAAGTGTAAGTCAAGTATGTTAAGAAATGGAAGTCGTATGTCAAAACAGGGAGCCTGATTCTCCACTCTAAAACTCAATCTTTTTGAACCTGAGTAGTGGAAGGTCTTAAGTAGTATGCTATTTTCTTCCCATTCTGGGACACCTCCTTTGCCATGGTTGGACTAGAAGTTCATCAGAATATCTTCCATTTCTATTTATGTTCCACATTCTCCAGAACCGCTAATACATTTTCCGGTAGCTCCGCAGGGTCATGGCGACTCTAACCAAAATAAGATTGTCATTCATATTGAGAATGTAACTCACATTGAGGAGTTAGGTAGTTTCCTTATTAACCAAGGAACAAACCAGATGCCTAAACTAGCTGCGAATTATTGTCCTTGGAGGAGAAATAATGTCACATGAAAATCTATTCCTGGAAGAAATAACTACACTAAAATAAGAAAATTGTTTTAAAAAATACTTCCTCAGTTCTATGTTAGATGTTGAAGGAGATAAGGCCCTGGAGAGGCCAAAAGCAATAGCGGTGTCTTCTATCCAGCCCAGTCCCCCAAACCACAGACGAAGCTAAAGAGAGCAATCCAGGGGGATACAAAATTAGCCAGAAACAATATAGCTAAAATGCATCACACAGCTTACAGCAAGGCAATCTGGGACAAAGGGGTCAAAGACTTTGAAGGGTACTTATGAAGCAGATTTATTACTAAGGGAAAAGATACACAGGTAAGTTGTTTAAAAATGGGTAAAAGGATGCTAACTGTGGTAAAAATGAGTCTGCTTCTAAAATAACAGTGCAGATGCAGACTGATGAACTCCAGGAAGACAGAAGAATCAATGGATTCAATCCATTAATTTAACTTGTATTCTTTGCTAGAGGGTGGCAGAGTCGACAGCTGTTGAAAAAAATGGGCCTATGAGGTGGACTTGCAATTATTAGCTTCAAAGTGAACTAACCCACAATTTTATTCGTGATGATCATTAATTTTTATGTGTGCATGAAAGATGGCCCTGCGCTAAGCTGTGTAGAGTTGTTTCTAAGCTGACATAGCTTGGAAGCCTTGTTCATGAATTACTCTAAATTCCTATGGATGGATAAAAGACCTCCAGAGGTGTGGGTTGTTAAAGCCCCCCTGAAGGAAATACAGACTACACATAAAGGAGTCATTCTGAGTTCAAGGGTCCCTCTCATGGCATATCAATTCCTCCTAAATATTTCTGGGGGTAAATCAAATACATTACAAAGTGAATTTAATCATTTTCTGGAAACATTATTATAAAGCATTTTATATCATTAGGCAAGCATCCCCCTGAATGGCTATGAAAGATTTTCCCTCTGAAAGTTGAAACATTTAGCTTGAATAAAACTTGACATTAAAAAAGTTATGATTAGACTGGTTCATTGATATATATTTGGAGATCAGACATTTACAAGGACATAAGTGTATACAGTACCTGCAAACACACAGACACAGCACATGAAAGTACAAACACATTTAGTTATTTTCACACAATTCCCAAGAGAACATGCAATGCTAAACTGGCTTGATATTATACAGATGCAATTTTGGAATATTTATTTTAATTTTCCAAATGATTTTATAAATCAGTTATATTTCCTGATCAATATTAACAAACATTTTCACATGATGGCCTTGCCATCACAACTTGCCCCTTACAAATTAAATATGCTGTATCAACATTTGGCTCTGAAAAATGTTTAACATTTTATTTGAGGAGCTTAGCAAATTTTAAATGCATATTTCCCCATATTCCAAGTAATGCATCTTTATATTTTTGCAAAGAAAATTGTAAAGTTCACCACACCAACAGCAGAGAAAATTTAGAGAGTGATATTTTCGTTTTTTCTTTATAATGCTGTTAATCTGTTTTTTTAAAGCCAGCCCATTTGTTTAACACTAGGTACCTGTTACAATACATTAGATTCGTCTGAGAATGTTCGTAAAAGAAGAGGTCTGACTGAAGGTCTGGCGGATAATGAGTCAGATGCCCTTCTACAGCTCAGATTTCTCTGTAATAGTGAGGCAAAGATACTTAAAGCATGTGAAAATTGGTTAACCTACCTGGTGATTATATATTTTAAAAAAAAAGGTAAAAGAAAAAATCATTTCCTATAGACTACTCCTCTGACCAAAAGTACAAATGATTACACTATATAGTAAATGTGTAACATTCAAATGAATACATTCAAAGGCCTAAGAAAGTCTCCAACTCGAATTGTTTTTGTGGTAGAAGTAAACAGACAACAGTAGTATGTGGCAAACTTGGGTTTTTGGAATGGCACTGATAAGTAATATGGTAAGATGAGTCAATATGGTTTGATTAGTAAACCTTACCATCCTTTTGGTGAACACCTCTGAGAGCTGTGCCGGTGCTGTGAGTATATCAAACAAAGAGAAATTTGTGCAAAACATTCCTGTCCTAGTGAACAGACTAGCTCTAACACGCCATGGCTACTGCATACCGTGGATCAATGAAGACTACAGACCCACAGTCCAAGCTTTTAAAAATTACTTCCTCTCCAGTGTGACAATTTGGAAGGTGAACACATGATTAAAAGAAAATGACAAAATACTCTAAGCATCAATAGAAGATGTAAAATGAGTCATGAGAAGTAATTTTTCATAAAGAATCAGAAAATGGTGTCAGGCAAATGAGAATGCAAGCAAGTTGGTACATTAAGAAAGGAAATCACCTTATTCACTCCAAGAGAAACTGTGATTGCTGGAAGTTTGAGAAAGCATGAAGATAGTAGATGTTCCTGAGGAAGGGAGGCGTTTCGTTACCTTGTTCACAATTGCACAAAAGGTGGAAAATTGCAGTAGAAAAAAGAGAAATGCAAAAACCAAAAAAAAAAAAANGTAAAAGCAGAGTCAGAGATAGGAATAGTCTATTATTATGTGCCAACTACTATTTCTCTACATATCAATTTGAAATTATTTTGTTAATGGGAAAATTGACTATTTTAAATAAAATAGCTTTAAAATATGCTTCTCGTTAAAGTAAGACTTATCTCTAATCATTAATTCACTATCCTACATTTGTTCAAAATCCATTGGTCAAAGAGTTATGTCCAGGGTCCACTGCCAATCACCAATCTATCTTGAAGTAATTATCTCCCCTATCCAACTGTACAGATACACTATGAAGGGACTGACTGCTCTTAAGAAGTTGCAGGATAAAAACCTAATCAAAAATAACAATGAGAAAACATTTGGTGATATTACATTTCAGTCCCATTTGCCTCTGACCAATGCTTAACTTCCTTTCTTACAACCTAATTTGATGGTTTCCCTGTTTTTCCTACAGAGTCCTCTTTAGAAAGATAGGCTAAATTTTACCTAGGTATTATTTTTTTTCCCCTTAAAACACCCAGAAAAGTAAAAATGGATAAAGTTTAACTAGCAAACCTAAGGTTATTTTTTTTCCTTCTGATTCTGTGCCTGAAATTATAAGGTAATTTACAGACTCAGTTTCGGCATTGCCCAAGCAAAACAGAAGATGAATGGTCAACAATGTGGATGAGTTGAACAACTCTGCTAATAAAGATTACCCATGTTGTCTACTTAGTGACTTAAAATGGGCTTTGTAAAAGAAACCAGCTAAAGTAACATATGTATACAGAAGATTCTAATAAACCATTAAACTTTTAAAGGTAAATAATTTATTCATGTTTTGACAACTATGTTTTTTCTTGTTTTACCTTAAGTGAAGAAAGTTGGTGGAATGAAGAAAGCTGGTAGACATTGGTAGAATGCAAATTCCCAATTGATAAAGCTAGAGAATATTTAGATTCTGAGAAAAGATTTTAATTGTTTCTATCTTCTATTTTATGGGCAAAACCCTGTGACAAGATTAGCATGATACCAAGTTCCCCACCCCGTGTTTAATGCACAAACCTATCTATTCAAGACTGCAACTGTAAGCACGTTTTGGTGTGCTCAAAAACTTGTATCCAACCACTGGAGATAAAAGTATTTCTATGAAGCAGAAATACTAGGAGTTAATGGATTAGGTGTTAAAACTACTTTATAAAGGAAATGAAAGTACAGAAAGCAGGAGAAAGCATGGAAAGAAGAACTAAAGCAATAAAAAAATTGATAGAGCTAGCAATTGGCAGTGGGGTGGGGTAAACAGGAGATAATGAGCTAAAACAGAATGAAATTTCCACATTCCTTTGCAGTCACCTAGAGAGCTTTGACACCAGCTCAATTAGCAGTATGTCAAAGAGGCCGATGGATAAAGGCCCATCTCAACAGCCACGACATTAGGTTTAAACTTTATTTTTGTCTAATCCAGCTAACAGGGCTATTGCCCTCTGAACCCATGGTTGTATACGACACTGTAAGAATCATAATAGTAATCATCATTATTATAATGATTAACTATATTCTCCAAAATTTCCAAAGTGCTTTCTCTGGGAATTTGGCTCAGACAGTTGACATTCTTCCCTTCCCTGTCTGCCACTCTGAAAGAGCTCTCTACATAATGGAATATTTCTTCCTGTTTGTGCTGACATCCCATGCTAAGCATGGCCATGTTGCTGGGTACAATCCCATTAAATTATAGTCTTCCTTTGTCTACCTTCGGCAAAGTTAAGCCTCCTTTTTGATTGTGGTGACTTACACAAGAAAACTTCACATAGGATATGTGGAAATTACTCCATTGGAAATGTGAAATGGTATTTGCTACTTGGCCAGAAAGTCCAGGTATATTTCACTGATTTACAGACAGCCAATGACTATGCTTAGGGGGGAAACAACTTTTGAAATACAAAAATCCTATAATTGAACTTTCCTTGAGATGTTATCCTGTTGTTTCACTGTTCAGTGCTCAATGGTAGTTTCATCATATACCATCAACAGCATTGCTATGCAGCTTTGTCACTTCATAAAGCTAAAGAAAAACTCTAGGATTCTTAACAATGGAACTTTGGGGAAAAAACTTAACCTCAGTGCTAAAAATACAGCTGATGGATACATGGCTTAACTATAACCCTTGAGTTAAACAACTGAGAGAACCTATATTTGAAGATACTGGAATTCTTTCTAATACTAGCATCATGACAGAACTCAGTTGCAGTGGAGGCTGCCATACTAGCGATTTTACTGGAGGTTTCAGGAGGTAGTGATTTGAAATAGCTCAATTGTGTTAAAACAAGCCATATCACTGATTCTGCTATTCTGTTTAATACCTGCTTACAAAAGTATTCCATATGAATGCTCCTTATAACTAGAGTGAGAGCTCCTTGTGAGCTAGGGCCACATCTGATTCATCCGTGAATTACCAACACCTAGTACAGTAGCTAACTCATAATGGGCCCTCAGGCAAGGTACGCTGAATTGAACAGAATTCAGCATAAGGCTGCTCTTGTAATTGTGAAATATAAATAGCTTGGCTTCTTTCTCAAATGCCAGAGACATTTTCACTACACACTGCTAAGTCCCCTTCTCAAAGCAGCTGCCAAGACCCACATAAGAATAGCACTGGCAGCTGACCTGCCACATTTCTGGCTGTGTGTATAAAGTGTCCACGATACTTATTGGTTTAAGTCAGGGATTCTTCTACTCTAGGTAGAGACACACATTTGACCACATCGGGGGATCTATCAGGATATGGGGCAGACCCAGTATCTTTTGCCTCTCTTTAAAATGAGGCCAATGTCTTAGCAAGGAATACTGAACAAAGTAGGAAATCACACAGAGTGTCAGACTGTTGGTGACTGAGCATGAAGACTAAAATATTTGGGGGAAAGTAACATACTCTTTCTCCCTTATCTTAGAAGTTGGCCTCCGCCTCTTTGATATAGCCAAATAGGGCCTTATATAAACAGATGTGACTTATCAGAATAGCCATGGCCGCCATGTTGCAGTAGGCCTTTATGCATTCATATTGCACTACTTTGCTCTTGCATTTTCTCATAAGAAAAAAAAAAGAGGCAGCGCTGCTGAGTGCCCACAGCATGTTGCCTCATTTGCAACTCTTGAAATCCCGCAGAGTCTGAAAAACCATTTAGCCTTTCAGACATTGGATGTAAAGAGAGATGTTCATCAGCAGGTGGTTCAACAAATGTTTATTGGTTCAACGAGGGTAGGAATAAATGAATGAATGATTGCATGAATGAAAATGATTATGGAAATTTTCCTGGTTGTTCTAGCACATCAGCATGCCAAGCTATAGCACAACACTAGAATTCTTCCTATGCCAGACATAACCCATAACAAATTTCATGCTAAACCCCTGCCAACGGTCTATGCTGCTAAGTATGAAAGGACGCAGTCCCAGAACTCCATACTTTCAACAGAAGTTCAGAATCTGTTCGTGTAAAAAAAAAAAAAATGCTCTAAGTCTTTATCTGTGACTGCTTAGTAGCATCCCACAATTTAATGGTCTATGTAAGAGTCACCTCCAGCCAATGTCTAACTTTTTAAAGAGAGGGCCTAATAAGAAAAAAGATGGTATGTTTGAAGGTTTTGTTTTCTGAGATATTTCTATAATCTTTAGACCACGTAGCTGGGTGTGAGCCATTATTTAAAATGAGTTCCATTACCTCAAATAAGAGACATATTTAGAATCACTCCAACGTATTCTCCCAAATAAGGAGGATGGAAGAGCAACTTGGAAATCCTTCCCTGAAAATTCTCTATTATAAAAGCCCCAAATCATTTCTTATTGCAACATAGTTTATTTGGTTTCATGCAAACTGCCACTTGAGACATTCTGGGTGGTCTGTTGTATCAACCTGTTTTATCCCTATTCAACTGATATTGAGACATAATCAGGTATTTCAATGCAACTTTTCCATCCTAAAACACCAGACTAGAGTATAGCAGTCATAACTAAGCTAACATTACTGTGTTCAGTTCCAGCCCGTAAGACATGCAGAAGCTGGGAGTTAAGAGCAATTCTGGCCAACTAACTATACACTGACTGGCCTTGTATATGAAGAATCAATGTACCCTATGACAGTTCTCTTTTTTTTTGATTGGGGCTGACACTGACTTGTAACATGAAACCCCTCTTTTACAATTCTAATCACTGAAGGTTTTCCTACTCTAATCATTTCAGATCCCCATGTCTATCTAATATCAACCACTGGATTCTATCAATTCAACAGGCAAAAACAAAATCATGATGTAACAGTTTTGTAGCTAAACTGGTTAGCAAATTTATCAAATAAGTCAGGTAGTCGTAGCTTAGAATATTACCCGAAAATACTGCCTTGGAGGTGCTACAAGATCTAGTTGGTGTCAATATGACAGAAACAGTTTTGTTTAACAAAATCAGCTACTGTTGGCAGGAATATGACATATTTAATTAGCCTGTTGGTCAAAATCTGCCAAGAGTTTTATTTTCCATGCTCATCTCCCTATTTCACTGTAAAGACTTTTTAAAAAATGTTTAAAAGATATCATAATGAGGCAGCAGAAAAAATAACTTCTCATTCCCACAGGAAATTTACAATTTAATAGGAAAATAAAACACACTCATAAAACTATTTTGAATTTTTATGAGTGTGTTCCAGAGGCTAAGGATGTAGAAACCACATCCAGGGAATTCTCTTTGGTTCAAATATACTGCTGGACAGACAGGGCTAGAAGCAACACAGAGATTAAGCAGCACTATAATTAAAGGAAGGGGAAAGGTTTGAAAGAGGCAAATTGGTGTTATCAACTGAAAAAAATCTGCAAACAGCCCACAGGGAAATTTCTAAGTTTAAAGCGAAAATGTTGGTGTGGAAATTCCTGGTGTGAAAATTCTAGGCTAAATACAAAATAAAATAATTTTTTCCTTTTAAAATTCCATATGGAGCATAGGAGATACTCCATATGGATTGCTGAAGGTCACATAGAACACTATTAAGGAATCTACTTACCACCTGCATTGGATAACGAAGTTTTTACTATACTTTTTATGCAGAAGAAGAAATTAAGTGATGAACCTGTAAGGAGGGGTTTAACATGCTGTAACTAATGTAATTTTCTAAATCAGGTTTTTAGCTCATGGCAGGTATTGAGGCCCCTTCCAAAAATCAGGTTATAAGATAAACTTAGTTCTTACCCTGGCACTTCTTCTTCTTACATTCTTTAATACTATCAGAAGAATTTCAGGGAAAAGGCTGATAAATATTAGAAGAACTATAGCCAACCATGTGGATACAGAAGACAGCATTTGGGCAAATACAAAATACATTCTCTGTTGCTTGAGAAAAGGCCTGAAGTGGAAAGAAAATACATGATGGAAAAACAAATCAATTCCTGTCATATGAAATGGATGTTTAATTAAAATGTCTTTTGTATTTAAAAAGAATCTTCCTTACAT
>NW_016805328.1:176630-197334 GCF_001698545.2 Rhinopithecus bieti
CCCAGGCTGGAGTGCAGTGGCCGGATCTCAGCTCACTGCAAGCTCCGCCTCCCGGGTTTACGCCATTCTCCTGCCTCAGCCTCCCGAGTAGCTGGGACTACAGGCGCCCGCCTCGTCGCCCGGCTAGTTTTTTGTATTTTTAAGTAGAGACAGGGTTTCACCGTATTAGCCAGGATGGTCTCGATCTCCTGACCTCGTGATCCGCCCGTCTCGGCCTCCCAAAGTGCTGGGATTACAGGCTTGAGCCACCGCGCCCGGCCTTTTTTTTTTTTTTTAAACCTCCATGTCATCTATGGAGTTTTGTAGTAGGGCAGTAAAAAATAAACACTATTACTTCTGGATGTGGTTTGGGGCTCGGAAGTCATCATTCTCACTACCCAACCCCAAAGACAGGTGTGACTCAATGCCTCAGGGTCGAACATGTCCAGAGACATTAGTTGTGACCACATTCAGCTGAAGTTTCACATTGTTTCTAGTCACATTTTACTGGTTGCTTTATAAGTCTATATTCATGTAGTGGCTCAACTCCACTTAATGATAATACTTCAGGCGATAAAATAAAAAATAGATTAACATTTCATTTTTAGTATCACTAATGAATGGAAACAGGTGTGACAATATCTTAATCCATTTACTGATTTTCATCAATAAGGAATAGTCTGGAAAGGGTTGAAAATGAGTTTGCTAGAAACATTTTATTCTTGTAGAAATTTTGCATAATTAGTTCAGATGCTGATTACATAGATTCATAGACAGAATTACGGTACTCTGGGCAGAACTACAATTGTATATGGTATGTTCTTAATCAACTTTGATTTATTTGTATATTATTAAAGAAAATAGAGACTTCCTTCAGCTTCATTGCTCTTAATTACCTATAGAGGTACCAAATATATGCTGTAATTATACTTTTTAAAGCTGGTACTTCCTTAAATGATTAGGTTTCTCATATTTTTATTTCTTAAGGTTTTATTTTTAAAAAGCTTTTCAAAATAGAGTTTCTTCTAATTAAGACTCAAGGGACATAAACATAGGACTCACATCTCTGTGATAAAATAGAATCATTTTGTATGTAAGATTTTGCTCACAGCAATGAAAACATGTATTCCTGAAATCTTACCCTATGACTTGCCCTAGCCATGATCTCTGCTGCTGGCATCCTTGTCAGGGGAAGCCATTGACTAAAAAAAAACAACTCTGACATTTAAAACCAAAATATATGTTTTTGGGAGTAAAGAAAGGAGATGCAAATATATAACTCTCCCAATCACAGCTTATGTGTCCCTCACTGGACTCTACTCTCCTTGAGTACAGTCCAGTCATCTCTCTATCCCATAGAGTCCCAAGCACAAAACTGATTCTGAACAAACATCTATTGAACCAAGATGAACTAAATGAACTTTAAGGACAAGTTGCAGAGTCTGCCTTTCTACATCTTCCCACCTCCACCAAAACAGTGAGATAGTGATTTCAAAATATAACCCTCTGAGTATTAAGTAGTATATATCCTACACCTTGAGCACACCTGTAGTAACATGAATCATGGTTATATACTATAAAGAGAAAACAAGGGTCCAAATGGACAATAATGTATCTGTTGGCCAACATATCAGGTAGAAACTTCACAGGATGAGTTATTTCCTCTGAAAATCACATGAGAGGTTGTGCTGAAAACTACAGTTTCACTAAAGAGATGTTTACAAACCTTCAAATAGAAAGAGTTGGACAGGGGCTACCAAAGGGAGGTCTTCTGAGTGATTCGTGCAGTCTATATACTTGTATTTAAAATCTTACCCGAAATTAGTAGCACTACCAGCTAACACGTAACCTTCAGGCCATTAATATTAAAGACGTGCCATCTTATACAATTAAAATTTTAAAAGTATAATGAATGCTTACATATATAGTGTACATACACATGTGTCTACTTTGTTATTTACAGACTGCTCACATATGTACAATTGCTTACCAAATAATTCCTCCCCAGAAGAATGAGAAAAATACATAGAAGGCTAAAGAACCCCAAATCACAAAGTGATTTATCCATGTCCAGAATCGGGTATCCAAAGCAAGCTGAAAAGATAACAACACAAAAGGTTTCATGATGGTTACAAACTGCACCAGGCAATATGCTATAGTATCTAATAACTAGTACACAATGATACCTATGGAAGGATCTAGCTTGCGCCAGGGATCCAGAGGAGAGTGGAACTAAAACAGAATCCAGGTTTTTCAAAGAATAAAGGTGAGAAACCTAAGCTCTGCCCTAAGGCCTCTAAACTCTGGAGTACAGGCTGGAGGTGTGATCAGGCTAAGTAGCTGGTAGGTGTAGGGCTGCAGATATCTCAGTACTGGGGAATGGGCAAGGAGTGAAGTAACGGTAATATCTAGGAGGCCCAAGCCCCAAGTCCTCAGGCAATGGCAGCCAGGAAGATGATGGCAAAAGGAGACCTAGCTGGTGGAGGCAGATACGCTGAAAAGAAGTAGGAGAGGGAAGGAGTGGCTAGGAAGGGTAGACAACTACAAAACTTTCAAAGGTGCCGTGAAAGCTCAAACACAACAGATCGGAGTCACTAAATGCAAAGCCTCTATACCCCTAACATCATGTAGCAATGAATCATGAGTTTGACTATATAGTGTATCTTTCCAATTGCAAAACCTGTATCTATTCCAATAAATTAATAAAATATTCAGTTAGATTTTAATCTCTTCGTGTTTCTGCCAGGACCAATCACGTTTTCAGATTGTGGCATCTGGAGTTTTCAACAAGTATGGTCTATTTCGCTTGCTTAAAACTTCTGGGTCACATGAGCTAATATCCAGAGCTGTTAATTTTTATAGAGGAGATGATGTCTCAGTTTTGTTACCTGCTGTGACACCATGGTCATCAGCTCTCTGTTATAGTTTCTCATTTATAAACAGGATGTTGATAACATTATTAATGTAGCTCAATCTTGAATTGCTACTCTTCTGGTTGTTAGGGAAAATACTAATATGAATCCAAAGATAATACTAATATTAATCCAAAGAGGAGGGAGTGGAAGTCTTTGAGATACACTTGAAAAACACTGTGAAGACCATTTGGAAGCCCTGTGGCTATATGCAAGGCCAGGGGAAAAAAGGAGTGGGGAGGCATCCATTTCAAATTGTGATACTGTGAGACATAATAAAAACCGAAAAGTAGCATTTATTGAAATAAGCACCATCCTAAGTGCTTTATTCACTAATTGAGTCCTCAAAAACCCCTAAGAAGGGTAGGTTCTACTTTTATCTCGACTTTATAGAAGAGGAAAGTGAGGCACAGAGAGGTAAAGTCACTTGCCCAAGGACACACAGCTAGTAAGTGGCTATACTAAGATGAATTGTAATGTCCTTTTAAGGTCCTAACATGTTACTGAAATAGATGAATAAAGCAAACATATGTTAGCTCTATTTGGTATGAGAAATAAACCATGAACAAAAATTTAGAGGGAAAGTTGAGAGAGATCCTTTGACAATTATACTTCTGAATTCTGCTTCTAACCCCTGGACATGCTGGAATTCATTTAAAGGTATTTATTCATGGACCCCATGTGCGGTATTTATTATTGGAATGATAAAATAAAATAATTTGAATTATGCTTTCAACTCTAAGAGATTCCCAAATCATGGGCCTCAAGGGTAGCATTCAGTGTGGCTTCACAGCATTATCACATGGCTACATGTCAATGCCAATGATTTTGCCAAAATTACCTCCTGCATTATATTCTTAAGCACTTTACCACTAACATGGGTAAATTTTAGCAATGAATACATTTTATATTTTTTATATTATTTTTAAATTAAATATATGTATCTATATAAATAGAGACACGGTCTCACTATGTTGCCCAGGCTGGTCTTGAACTCCTGGGCTCAAGCGATCTGCCTGTCTTGGTCGCCCAAAGTGCTGGGATTATAGGCGTAAGCTACCAACCTGGTCATCAGTGATGAATACATTTTATAAGATTTCACTACTACCAAGCCCTTTTTCACATATTATCTTGCTCACATATACTTATTTGAGGCCTGGGGTTCATAAACACTTGTATAATTTTTAGAAGATTCAAGTACTTAACATAATTACACACACACACAGACTCTCTCTCTCTCTCTCTCTCTCTCTCTCGCTCTCACCCACAGCCTGTTTATATGCCACTTATCATAACGCCTTAAAAATAGCAATAAAGAAGAAACAGATTTTCAACATAAGTATGGTGTTTGAATTTTTTTTTAAGTAAAACAAAATAAAGAGGATTATGATATACTGGAAAAAAAATGATCAAAAATAGTATACGAATACCCAAATCCCTAGCATCATACACATTTTAGTAAGTATTAAGGCAAATACTTGAATAACAACCCAAAACAAAAAATAAAGGAGACCAAAAAATGGTATATTAGGATAAGACAAGAAAGTACTACAAAAACAGTATTAAAAAATATATGAATAAGTAAAAATCTAACCTTCAGGGTTACAGTGAATACTAAGACTGTAAAAACAATGGTTCCAAAAGTCCAGTTTCCGTATACCTGAAAAACATTTAATAATTACATGTATCATGTATACACAAGTATTATCTTAGTATTTTTTCATTTAAAAAAAAAGCCAAGTTTAATCCTGTGTAAAAGTGCCAAATATTTTTGTATGAATTGTTTAGGGAACAGCTAGTCAGTAAGATCAGGCCACAATGCCAGATTTTCCTGGGATCCAATTTTCACAAACAGGTACACCACACCTGTGGTTGGTAGGGTTTATTTCTATTACTCCATGCAGCATTGAACAGGGAACTCACTAGTGTGATAAAGGCCAAAGAAAGCAACTACCAACGTACCTCTAATAGCAGCCAGTGTTTACAAGTCATTTGGATGATTCATGTCTCTAAAGAATTTGATATGGGATTTTCCTATAATATAGAATTAAACCTCTCAAATGAGCAATAATTTGTAAACAAATGGATTCACATTTTTTAAATGAGTCTAATTTTTCTGGTTGTAAATACAAGAGCTATCAGCATGTGCACATCAAAAAAAAAAAAAGCAGATACCATGTATAAATCCAAATGATGGCAATGAATGGCACATATGCTTACCAAATGCTGTCAAGATCTGAATGCGTAACATTAAAACAGAAAATGAGATGTAAAAGGCTTTTTCAAAAAAATAAAAACAAAAATTAAGGTTAATAGAAGCAAAAAAAAGGATTCACTCAAATCATACATGAGTGTTACGTTTTCTTGCTAGTAGTAATTCATACACTTACTGTAATTTCAGCAAACATTTAGACGGAAGGTGACATATACAGTAAAACCTTATTAATTTGGACTTTATGAACTCAAAATGGGTAATGAATTAAACAAACGCTTAACTGGTGCTCTCATGCACCACCTGGGAAGTTGGCTGAGCAAATGAATCATACTGACTATAGGAGAGTATCTGCCTACTTTGGAGCAAACTCCTTTTAAGCAGTAGCCAGTTACATAAAATCTGTCTGCCAAATAAAACTAAAATAAAAAGTGAAAGTCGCACAATCAGTTATAAACCTGAAGAGGCCAGGGAATCATAAAATCAAATCCATTCTTCTTACCGATGGGCAAAGCTGACCTGGGAAACTGATGTGATTTTCTTAAGTACGCACAGGATTTATGAAGACACTCTCTTTGGCAAGTTCTACATGTGACTACTTTAAAGTAGATCTGTGTTTCCCCAACAAGTACTTTGTGATTAATAATTTTCATGGATTCATACTAAACTGATTTTTGTTAGTCCAAATTAGAGAGCTTTTGACTGTAGTGCCTAATTTTAAAGTACCGTTCAAATTCACTGAACCTATTATTACTTCTGTAACAGGTGTTACCAGGTTCCAGACATAGTGTCCTCAGTAAATCCTTTTTGAACCTTAGCTTTCCTTCACATTATGATTACAAAGAATGAATGACCATAAAAGGAGAATCTCAGAAACAGCAAAGGAGAACTTAGTGAAAGCAGTATGCAAAGTAGTGTTTTTGTTTTCCTATGTGTGGCTGCAGGAAGAAGGCCTCACCTGTCTCCCTCATCAGTAATTTTCTCCTAGAGTACAGCCAGGGCGAAATTATCCCAGTGCAACTGCCGAATGAGATAGTCATGTTCTGGGAAGACATTGGCAGGAGCAGAGTAGCCTTTCTGGAGAATACTGTGCTTCCACTGGGAAGAGGAGGGAGAGAAGACAATTCCTCTCTTCACCTACTGGGCAAACACTCCAAAGATATGGCAGCTACCCACTTCAGTTCCAAGCATAGAAGGCCACTATAAGTAAGAACTGAATGCAGCCGGGCTTTACTTTAAAATGGGAAAAACCTTTCTCACATCAAAGAGCGGAAGTCTGAAGTCCCAAGAACTCTGTTCATCTAGTAAAAATTGCAGCCAAGTTAAGGTTCCAGAAAGTTTGCACATAAACTCTCTAGTCAGCCATGCACACAGAAAGCGATTTCTTATTTCACTTCTATTGTTCTAAAGAAGCTGTGAGAACTAACTACTGTATCTTCAGAAAAAGTCTGTAAAATGATTACAGCTAGAGTATGTATATGACAGATCCAGTGCCTATGGGAAAAAGATAAGCCATGCTTATAATACCAAAAGATGTAATGACAGGTTCTTTTACCTTTCCATTTTCTTCTAGGGATGCAGTCTGAAAAGAAAGTAAGTCCCAAAGAAGAACACTGTCCCTTCAAAGGCAGCCAGAAATGTCCAATATAAGAACGGGCCCAACTGTAGCATGGCATTGCCAGAAATTTTCCTATTGAGAAATGGGGAGAAAAAACCATTAGTGAAACTTTTCATTTAAACATGCAGTGAAATGTCAAAGGTGGGCATGGAGTTTGACCCTGTTATAATGAAGGGGCTACCCTTAATGGCCTGACGGATTTTGGTAAAGGGTCAGACTGAGCCAAAGGCTGACCTTCACGCAATCATCTCCTGACTCAGCCACTGGAGTAAACTCTCTAAACTCCTCTAAATTTTTGGCCACTGACAACGATAACATCAACAATAATTTGCTTCCATTCAATGGTACTTATATGCCAGGAACTGGGTTCAGAGTTTTATAGACATTTATTTTCACCCACATAAAAACATGAGATAGGTATTACTACCACTCACATTTGCTAATAATAAGGAGCCTCAGAAAGGTGTAACACAATGGTGCTCAAACTTTGATGCACTTTGGAATCCCCTGAGAATCGTTAAAAACTACTAATGCCTGGTTGCCATCTTCATTCTGATTTAACTGGCATAAGGTATAACCTGGAGGTCAGGGTATTTTTAAAGCCCCCCAGCTGATTGCAAAGTGCAGTATAGTCTGGGAACCACTAGTGGAGCAGCCGTGCCAAAGTTCACTTGGTAAGAGACTGAGTTAATATACAATCCTGGATTGACCTGACTTCAGAGCATATGCTCTCAACCAAGCTACCAAGCTTTCTAAGAACAATTAAGATATTTATTTTAATCAAGATTTATTCCTGGAAATTTAACCTTTTTTTTCTAGGTCTTACAGTGCCCTTTATATTTTTCCATCAAGTCAAATAACATGTCTGGAGTTGTATAATGATACTTTGATAAATGGGAGGTGGATAGATTAAGTTTAAATCTGTCAAAAATAGTACAACCTTCTCAGCACAAGTCAGAATGCTAAATAAGGCTACCAATTCTAATGGAGCAGAGCTGCAGAAAAAGATGGGTTGGTGCATGTGTTTCTTTTGGATTCTATTTCAAATTGCTCTTAACATTTAATAAATGGTATCTAATTACTCAAATAACATACTTGTTACTAATACTACCAAGAATGTCACTGGGCTGTATCGAGTAAGAAACACCTTTGTAATGTAAATGCAACTGATCCTTGTTCAGTTGGTATTGAGTACCACGGGGTTTTGTGCACACGGCAATTATGCAACTTTTAACTACTAGGATTTCCAGGTGCATGCAGCGATCTGAAACTCAGGGTATGCTCTCTGTCCTAGAAAAATGGCAGAATGAGATAGCTGCTTCCCAGAAACAAGCTCTCCCCATGGCCAGTAAGCCATGTTTCCAAGGCAACTAGGAACCACAGGTAAGGTGCCTCTGTAAAGATCCTTGCAGGCAGTGCCCAACAACTGCCAGCCAATGTGGCTTTTGACAGTCACTGACTTGGGCTGGAGAAGAAAGGGCAAAAGCAGGAAGTGGTTCCTGTCTTTACAGACCATCGATGGGAAGTACATCTCATTCAGTGGGGGAAAAGAGCAGGAGCAGCATGGTATGTTGAATTATAGGTCAGGTTTTCTAGCTGCATTCGAATAAAGAAGCTGTCAAAAACTCAGAATGGGGCAATCAACGTGAAGGAGAGCATGAGAGAGAATCAAAATGTAGGGAGAGGCTGATGAGCAGCACAGGCCTGAGCACCTCCATATTATGGTAAGCAGCAGGTATACCAGAACGCTTTCTTTTGCCTTTTAAAGCTGTAGAAGAAACAAATTACACCTGTTCCCTCTATAGAAAAACTACAGTTTATTTTTTAAATTTCTCTTAAAATATAAAACATCCAATTATGTCGTTTCACATCCAAGTGTTTGGTAATACTCAAGTCACTAAATCACCAAAGGTAAAATCTATAATACACTATTCAATGCCAGTGCTAATATTAATTGGCATACTGTACAGAGAGCCATATAGGAAGACCAGGGCTTCATGTTCACAAAGGAACAGAGTAAATAAACTACCTATAGTCTGGTGACAGGTCAAGAGCAGTGTCTTGTCAGAGCAGGCATTCACGGCTTGCAAGTATGAGGTCAAAAAGGAAAACTGGGCTGGGCGCGGTGGCTCAAGGCTGTAATCCCAGCACTTTGGGAGGCCGAGACGGGCGGATCACGAGGTCAGGAGATCGAGACCATCCTGGCTAACATGGTGAAACTCCGTCTCTACTAAAAAATACAAAAAACTAGCCGGGCGAGGTGGCGGGTGCCTGTAGTCCCAGCTACTTGGGAGGCTGAGGCAGGAGAATGGCGTAAACCCAGGAGGCGGAGCTTGCAGTGAGCTGAGATCCGGCCACTGCACTCCAGCCCGGGCGACAGAGCGAGACTCCGTCTAAAAAAAAAAAAAAAAAGGAAAGCTGCACTTTGGGCTCAGCAATAGGTATGCCACGGCCTTTATTTTTTGCATCAGATGTGGCAAGTCTATACAAAATTCAATAAATCATGACCTACACCTACAGCACAGTCACTAAAACCTTATGGAAACCCTTACGATATTTTGTACTCAACAGGTTTTTGCAGACTTTTGACATTCTTAATTTATACAAGTGCTCAGCAGAGCCCTGAAGGCTGGAGGAGGGTGTTAGAATAATAAGATTAATAGCTATTGTTGCTTGAAAACTTGTCAGGCACTATTTTTTTAAGTTCTTTAATACATAGTAGCTCATTTATTCTTCACAAAACTGTTGTGATTAGGTGCTACTGTTGCCCATATATTACTGAAGATGAAATTGAGGCATATTGCAGTAACCTGCATAAGGTCACATGGTAAGTGGCAGAGGCTTTCATCCCAGATGTTAGTGTGAGCTCTTGGTGGGACTGAATGGGGGGAATTCTTACTACTCCTCAAACCCCACTTCAACTAGAGCAACTGCACTATTGGGCTTCTCTTTAGAAGTTGTCTGGAAACAACTACAGTTAAAACAATGTTTTAAAACCACTGGCCTGCTAGAAAAAGCACTGGAAAGAGGGCTGAATTCTGATCTTCATTTTGCATCTGGTTGTACCCTGTGTCCTTAGGTAAGTCATTTCTGGGCCCTGGTTCCTTATTTTCAAAAGAGCATAGTAGGAGCTGATGCTTGTAAGATTTCTACCAAAGTTCTAATGATTCTCCTCCAGATCTAATTATGCATTTACAACAAATACAGGATCAGCAGAACATGTAAACACCATGAGGATACAATCAGCAAACTCTAGACTGGGAGAAATTTTACAACATAAATAATCTGGTTTTCTCCACAAATAAATTGCAAGGTTAACCTACACATTAAAAGAGACTCCGAAAGTATATAAACCAATTGCAATGTGCGGACCTTCTTTAGATCTTGATTCAAATAAGCATGCTATGAAAAAAATGAGTCAACTGGAGAAATGTGAACATTGACTATTTGACATTAAGGACTTAAGTGATAGGGTATTATTATTTTTAAAAATCCTTATCTTTAAGAGATGCATACTGAAATAACTGTTTTTGAGATGTGCTTCAAAATAAGCCTGTGATAGAGCAGACGGGGTTATCAGTGGAATAGGAATGTCAAGGAATTGAGAGTTGTTGAAGCTAAGTGGTTAGGACAAGCTGAGTGGTTCAACAACTATTTACATTCATTCATTATATAAACAGCATTCTCTCTACTTTTATGTATGTCTGAAATTTTCTTTAATAAAGACCTTTAAAATGATAAATTTTACACCTGTGTAATTCTAACAATTGCTAAATGTAAATTTTATGAGTCATGCTGGTTAAAAAAAAAATCCCTTAAATTTGTGTATCTTCATTTCATACAAATAAACTATCCAAACCTCTCTATTGCACTTGCTACCTACTATTTAGCAATGCTTACAATCTGCTGTAAATTAATATCTTTATCCTTAGCTGTAGGCTACAATTCTAAAAATCCAATTAAATCATAAGTTAAACAACTGGGGCTAGTGCCAAGTCCCCCATCCACAGAGAAAAGCATCCATTTTCAACTGACACAAAATGAATACAATGGCTTATGAGTCCATTATTTTCTTCAACAAAACAGTTTTAGAATGGGGCTGATAAAGGAGGGGTATGGGGTGGCTAATGCTATAGGCGCAGTTTACATGAGAAAGGGTAATATACCTTCATCAGTTCAATCTACAACAAGTAGGAATCAATATTCTAAACTACGGAAGATCTTTGTGTATGCTTTTTCTTTTCTTTGCAGTTAAAATATCATGTCTTCCCATGAGACACCAGAACACTATAACAATGTAGGTTTAAGTTTTAGGAATTAAGGAACACTTTTACACTGTTGGTGGGATTGTAAACTAGTTCAACCATTATGGAAAACAGTATGGCGATTCCTCAAGGATCTAGAACTAGATGTACCATATGACCCAGCCATCCCACTACTGGGGAACAGAATATTATTCAGAATGTTTACATGCTATAAGTTGCATTTCTAATAGACATTAATAACCTTTCAAGGTTGCTTAGTAGCTAAAACTAGCTATTCAGGAGTTACTTCAGCAAAGACCATTAAGTATAAGTGAGGAATCCTTAGAGAAACTAAATATAGGCACCAATCAGCCTGTGTCACAAATGCTTTGGTTAATATTTTACATATTTTTGGTTAGTATTTTCAAGTCCAAATTGTGTCTTTCTAATCCTCTTCCTGAGAAGCCCCACAGTTTCTCATGGCGTGTGTTCTTCCTTCCTGAACTGAGTAATAAACCTAATTTGATCAACTACAAATGTGTTCCTGGTGGTCTTTGACTGGACAACTTGGACAATCTTGAGCTCCTATAACAGAACTTGGCATACAAAAAACAATCAATAAATACTAGATGAATAAATGAGTACAGATTGGAAGCTGTAACATTTGAAAAGGCCTGCTCTGGTATTATAAATCTTCCTTTATTGAAAAAAATTCAAAGAATTCTATGAACCTCATTCTGATGAAAGTATTTACATCAGTATTTATCTACACAGTGCTAAAGATTGTCATACAAACATTTTCTGTGGCCTGAATAATTCCCCATACTCATATGTATTTTTCACATGTATAAATGTCCCTTAATAAAATGCATTTAACTATGATAAAAATTAACAAAATAATGTATTTTCAATCAATGGCTACTAAAGATAATTACTATCATAATGAAGACTGACTCCAAAAGGCTGGGAATTACTTGAATGGTGCATTGGTTAGTTTACTAGTTGACTTCAGAACATTTACTGAGTGCCTACCTAAATGACAAGTACTAAGGACAGAGACAATTCATCCCCTGTCCACCAGGGAGTTCAAATTCTAGATGGAGAGGCAGAATTGGGGAAACCCAGAGGAGGGGACTACAACTCTGGCTGGCAGGAGAGACAAAGCAAATGATAATGGATGCAACATTCTCCATGAAGTTAAAAGACACTTCCAACATACTTTCTATAAACAAAGATTTAAGCTCAACAAAGATATTCCACTGAATTTAAAAGTATAAAAAAGGTGTTGCATTCCTTTTTGTTTTCAAAGGAGAGGACTAGTCCGTGGCACATAACACCACACTTTCTTTAGAAACTACTCATTTTCACTAACAAGTAAATTTTAAAAAGTACAACTCAGATTGACTGGTGTGTAATTTAGTCTTGAATTTCATTCAAACAAAAGAAGCATCAATCTACTTTTGTTTCACTATGATACTTTAAAATCACATGACCGATAATTGTAATTCTTAGGTACATAATTAGAAGAGACAGAATATCCCCAAAACAAACAGATATAGTTGATAATACTGTTTTTTTATGAAACCTGTTATAATGTTTTCGTTAAACAAAAGACATTTAGTATCCTAGTTTTGCTAAAGAAAGGGAAGCTTTTTGTGTAAAGAATCTGAACCCTGGTCCATTTCTACATTCTTCATAGTCTTCCTTGCAAGTTCCAGAGAATGCCTAATGTGCTTCTGGACTGAAAAAGACAGACTACTCATAGGCACTCCAAAGATATTTGCAATAAAGGTTGCTACATTCAGCACTAGCACAAAACCAAAATCAAAAATAAAGATTTTGCATATCACATTACCTCCTGAGCTCTCCTGGTACACTTTTACCTTCCTTTTACCTGGTATACTTTTCCTTTAAGATGTCCACATTACTCCTTCCCTTACCTCCAGGTCTCTGCCCAAATGTCATCTCATCAGAGAGACCTTTTCAGATGTCTAAAACAGCAGCTCTCTCTCTCCCAGTCACACTCTATCCCTTTATTATGCTTTCTTTTTTCCAATACAGCATATATCAGTACCCAACATAATATATTTGATTGTTGTCTTTCACCCTATCACTATACACTGCAAGTTTCATGGGGGGAAGAAGTTTGTTTTGATCACTGCAATATTCTCAGCACTTATCCTGGCACAAAGAGGGCAATCAAGAAATAGTGGCCAAATGAATGAACCTACCAGTTGAGCAACAGAAGGAGCCAAACATCAACTCCTATGGAACCATAAGCAGTTAAGGTAATCTAAGAAGACTGAAGACAATCCACGGTTTAAATCTCAGCTGGTTTTATAAGGAGTAAGTCCTTTTGCCCTAAAACTTGTGCTTGGTAAACATGTTTTAAAAGGATAATAAAGCAACAGACTCCTTTCAAAATGAAAACAGTATTTCCACCAGAACAAGCCAACTTCACCTTTAGCACACTGCTACACATTAGTTAAGAGAATTTCATATATTTTAATACTTGCATTCATCCAAGAAAGTAAAGAATTAGCAACATTTTGCTCAATAGCAATTTGAATGTTCAAGAAAAACAGATTGATCAGAATTTACGAAACTCTCTAATACTATTAATTTTGAATACAAGAAGGTTGATGGCACTTCCGAAAACTGAAAGATGCTTAATTTATAATGAAAGATGATCTATTTAACTGGCACTACCGGGGGCTAATGACATGGCACTGATGTAAGAGACAGCATACCAAATAGTAAAGAGGCAAATTCAAGAGAAAAAGAACAATCATTCCCATTGAGAAGAACGCATGCTCTTAGAAATACTGCCAAAGAGACTTCAACTTCCTACTGGCAGTATGAGACAGATCACTGAGGCCAAAAATTAACAAAGATATTCAGGCCCTGAACTCAACATGTGACCAAATGGACCTAATAGACATCTACAGAACTCTCTACCCCCAAAACAACCGAATATACATTCCTCTTATCGCCACATGGCACATACTCTAATATTAACCATACAATTGGACATAACAATCCACAGCAAATTCCAAAAAACAAAAATCATACCAACCATACTCTCAAACCACAATGTGATAAAAATAGAAATGAATACCAAGAAAATCACTCAAAACCATACAACAACATGGAAATTAAACAACCTGCTCCTGAATGATTTGGGGGTAAATAATGAAATTAAGGCAAAAGTCAAGAATTTCTTTAAAACTAATGAAGAACAAAGATACAACATACCAGAATCTCTGGGACACAGCTAAGGAAGTGTTAAGAGGGAAATTTATGGCACTAAACACCTACATCAAAAAGTTCAAAAGAAGGCAGAGCACAGTGGCTCAAGCCCATAATCCCACCAATTTGGGAGGCCAACATAGGCAGATCATTTGAGGTCAGGAGTTCAAGACCAGCCTGACCAACATGGTGAAACCTCATCTCTAATAAAATACAAAAATCAGCCAGGTTTGGTGACGGGCACCTGTAATCTCAGCTACTCAGAAGGCTGAGGCAGGAGAAATCACTCGAACACAGGAGGCGGAGGTGGCAGTGAGCCAAGATCACACCACTGCATTCCAGCCTGGGCGACAGAGCAAGACTCAGGAAAGGGAAGGGGAAGGGGAAGGGGAGTGGGAGTGGGAGTGGGAGTGGGAGGGGAGGGGAGGGAAAGGAAGGAAGGAAGGAAGGAAGGAAGGAGCGAGGGAGGGAGGGAGGGAGGGAGAGAGAGAGAAAGAAATCAAATTAACAACCCAACATCACAACTAGAGGAACTACAGAAACAAGAGCAAACCAACCCCAAAGCTAGAAGAAAACAAGAAATAACCAAAATCAGAGCTGAACTGAGGGAAATTGAGATGCAAAAAACCACACAAAAGACCAAGAAATCCAGGAGATGGTTATTTGAAAACATTTAATAATATATATAGACCACTAGCTGGACTAATAAAGAAAAAAAAGAGAAGATTCAAATAAACACAATCAGAAATGACAGAGCAGATGATACTACAGACACAACAGAAATAAAAATAACCATCAGAGACTACTATGAACATTTCTATGCAAACAAACTAGAAAACCTACAAGAAATGGTTAAATTTCTGGACATGTACAACCTCCCAAGACTGAACCAGTCAGAAAACCAAGGATTTCCTGAATCCCTCAAAAGACCAATAATGACTTCCAAAACTGAATGGTAATAAAAAGTCTACCAACCAAAAAAAAGCTCATGACCAGATGGAGTCACAGTCAAATTCTACCAGATATATAAAGAAGATCTGTAGCATTCCTACTGAAACTATTCCAAAAAATTGAGGAGGAGGGACTCCTCCCTAAATCATTCTGAGGCCAGCATCATTCTGATACGAAAACTTTGGCACAGACACAACAACAACAACAAAAAGAAAAAAACTTCAGGCCAATATCCTTGATGGAGATAGATGCAAAAACACTTAACAAAATACTAGCAAACTGAACCCAGCAGCACATCACAAAGCTAATCCACCATGATCAAGCAGGCTTTATCACTAGAATGCAAGATTGGTTCAATATATGCCAATCAATAAATGTGATTTATCACATAAACAGAACTAAAAACTAAAGCCATATGATCATCTCAACAGATGCAGAGAAGGTTTTCAATAAAATCCATCATGTTAAAAAACTCTCAACAAACTAGACGTTGAAGGAACATTCTTCAAAATAAGAGCCATCTAAGAAAAACCCATAGCCGACATCACACTTAACAAGCAAAAGCTGGAAGCATTCCCTCAAAAACCAGAAGAAGAAAAGGATGCCCTCTCTCACCACTCCTATTTAACATAGTACTAGAAGTTCTAGCCAAAGCAATCGGGCAAGAGAAATAAATAAAAGGCATCCAAATAGGAAGATAGGAAGTCAAACTATCCCTGTTTGCAGACAATATGATTCTATATCTACAAAACCTCACAGCCTTGGCCCAAAAGCTACTTGACCTGTTAACTTCAGCAAAGTTTCAGGATACGAAAACAATGTACAAAAATCAGAAGCAATCCTATATACCAACAACATCCAAGCTGAGAGCCAAATCAGTAACATAATCCCATTCACAGTAGCCACAAAAATAATGAAATGCCTAGAAATACAGCTAACCAGCGAGGTGAAAGATCTTTAAAACGAAAATTGCAAAACACTGCTCAAAGAAATCAGAGATGACACAAACAAATTGAAAAATATTCCATGCTCTTGGACAGGAAGAATCAATATTGTTAAAATGGCCACACTGCCCAAAGCAATTTACAAGTTCAATGCAATTCCTATCAAACTACTAATTACATTCTTCACAGAATTAGAAACAAATATTTTAATATTCATATGGCACCAAAAAAGAGCCTGAATAGCCAAGGCAATCCTAAGCAAAAGGAACAAAGCTGGAGGCATTACATTACCTGACTTCAAACTATACTACAGGCTACAGTAACCAAAACAACATGGTACTGGTACAAAAACAGACATATATAAAACAATGGAACAGAACAGAGAGCCCGGAAACAAGGCCACATATCTACAACCACGTGATCTTCAACACAGCTGACACAAACAAGCAATGGGGAAAAGAATCCCTATTCAATAAATGGCACGGCATAACTTGCTAGCCACATGCAGAAGATTGAAACTGGACCCGTTTCTTATGCCATATACAAAAATCAACTCAAGATGCATTAAAGACTTAAATGTAAAACCTAAAACTATAATCACCCTGGAAGATAACCTAGGATATACCAGTCTGGACATAGGAGCTGGCAAAGATTTCATCACAAAGATGCTGAAGGCAATAGCAACAAAAACAAAAACTGACAAATGTTACCTAATTAAATAAAGAATTTCTGCATACAAGAAAATGACTATCAACAGAGCAAACTGACAACCTACAAAACGGGAGAAAATATTTGCAAATGCTGAATGTGACAAATGTCTAACACCCAACATCTATAAGGAACTTACATAAATTTATAAGCAAAAATCAAATCACCCCATTAAAAAGTGGGCAAAGGACAGGAACAGACACTTTTCAAAAGAAGACATACACGCAGCCAACAAGCATATGAAAAAATGCTCAACATCACTAATCATTAGAGAAATGCAAATCGAAACAAAAACGAGATACCATCTCATACCAGTCAGAATGGCTATTATTCAAAAGTCAAAAAAAACCCAGATGCTTGCAAGGTTGCAGAGAAAAGGGAACACTTGCAGAATGCTGGTGAGAACGTAAATTAGCCATTGTGGAAAGCAGTGTGATGATTCCTCAAAGACCTTAAAACAGAATTACCATTCAACCCAGCAATCCCATTACTGGGTATATACCCAAAGGAGTATAAATTATTCCACCATAAAGACACATACACATGTTTACTGCAGCACTCTTCATAATATCAAAGACATGTAATCAACCTAAATTTCCATCAATGGTAGAATGGAAAAAGAAAATGTGGTACATATACACCGTGAAATACTACGCAAACATAAAAAAGAATAAGATCATGTCATTTGCAGCAACACGTATGGAGCTGGAAGCCATCATCCTAAGCAAACTAACACAGAAAGAGAAAACCAAATACAGCATGTTCTCACTTATAAGTGGGAGCTAAACAATGAGAACATATGGACACAAAGAAGGGAAAAAGACACTGGAGTCTACTTCAGGTGGAGAGTGAGAGGAGGGAGAGGATCAAAAAGCTACCTACCAGGTACTATACTTTTTACCTGGGTGACAAAATAAACTGAACACCAAACTCCTGTGGCATGAGTTTGCCAAAAAAAACCTGCACATGCACTCCTGAACCTAAAAAAAAAAAAAAAAAAAAAAAAAATGCTGCCGAAGAATTAGAAAAAAATCACTTCCTACCAGGAGGAACCAAGAATACATAAGTGTATTCAGAAGTGTACTTTGTATTCACAGAAGCGTATGTAAAGCTTGCCTTTGAAATTTGGAAACTTAACACCTATGGCAATGTGGTAGCTCAGTTTGGAAAATCACTGAACTTCTCACAGATTAATTATAAAATTTCTGAATCACTGAGTATTATAGCTCCTGTATTTTGCTATACCTCCCATTAGAAGCAATGTCAAATCCATTACAGTTTTAAAACAAAGATGCCTTGCCATCCTACCACTTATGTATCAAGTTAATATATAACATATTCCTTATGTAATACATGTTCAGAAAACAACAGAAGGCAAAACATCTATAGCTGCTTTACGTAATCCAAGGCTTTCTCTAGGAATCACAGGTTCTTGGCTAGCTTAAAGATCAATGCTTTTCTATAAAACTAAACTGAGAGCCTGCAAAGTTGGAGGATTTCATCTGATGAAATATTAAACTATAACATTTTAGAACTATGAAACATTTTATACACTGATAAAAAGAAAAAATTCAAAATACTCTTTTTAATGTTATCACATCTCCAACAGGATGTACCAAAAGCATTTCAAAATGAAGGTAACAATAAGAAAGCTAGTAAAGCAAAGACATAAACATTTGCTATCGTCAAAACCAAGAGATCCTTTTACTTTGTATATACATCTCTCATCTCTATAAATCTAATATATAAGGGTAATTTATTAACAGCAAATGTAAACTACATTATAACAAAAACTTGGGAAACAAACCTGTTGTGAGAATCCACAGAAGAACTGGTACAAAAACTGTGGCAAAATGAAACAAAGGTTCTGAAAAAAAAAACGAAGACAAGGATTAACATTTTCACTTAATCAACTTGGTAAACTAGAATGGGAAACTATATTCCAAATAGTTTATAATTATTCCTAAATCCTTCTAATGTCAGAATGCAATAAACCTCTATTCCACAGACATAAGGAGACAACTAAAAAAATGATTAATTCATATTAAGGCCAACTTTTGCCCTATCAAGGCAGAAGAGGATCTTATTTACTTTATGAGAATCTGTTGCTATCCTTCTTCCAGGAAATAAATGAGTTCATCCAATATGAACACCTAATGACACTGTATCTTTAACACCAATTAGATTTGCAAACCATATAGTAGACTGATAATGCTGCAAGTGTACATTTAAAGTCAATTAATGCCAATAAATAGTTGGGAAATTATTATAGATTATGTTGACACTAACAATATGAACTAATGCTTTAATGCCTTTATTACTATCTCCTCAAACAATCGACATATCATTATTGAGCATCTACTACACACAAAGATGGCACACAGATGATACCAAAAAAAGAGTCAACTTATTTTTCCTAAGTCAGGGACCCCCTTCCCCTCCCCTGAGGATGCACAGCAGGAGGTGAGTGGCAGGCAAGTGAGCATTAGGGCCTGAGATCCCTGGTGCCAAAAAGGCTGGGGACCACTGTCCTAAGGGACGTATTGTTTAATTTGAGAAATACTAAAAAGACAGGCAGAAAAGAAACACAAGCTGGGAATTCATAAGGTAGTAAAAGTTACTAAGTGTGATTATAAAATACTGAAATTAATGTCTTTAAGCAAAACTACCAGGACTAGAATTTTCAAATAAGTGCTATTCTTCAAAGCAGGCTGTGAGCTTCTTTGCTGTTACTTGTTCATGATGTCTCTGAACTTCTCTTCGAGAAGCCCCTTCGAGAGCCCACTTTCCAGTCACGCCAGAAAACTAGTCTCCTCCCTTCTGTCAGCTAATTCTCCAGAATTAGCTCTAGGAGACTTGAGACTGTTTTTAAAAATTAAATGCAACCCCAAAGGATGAACATCTACCACAGCTGAGGATATTTAGATCAATGTACTACTGGCTCTGGAGAATGTTTCTAAAGAAATGAGCTCAACATGTTTTGAATCACCCCTACAGCATGAGTCAGAGCTCCCAAGGTCATCACCTGGAAAAGCAACACTCATTTGTACATTATCAGTTCTGGTACAATGCAAAATATAGTCCATAGTATTTCTAGAGTCACAGTTTATGAAAAAAATAAGTGTTCTGAGGTTGAAGCAGGTAGAGCTCAGTGGGGATCACGGGGTTGCTTCATGACAAGGGAGAGTGGGTATCTACTTCACCCACCAGAATGTAATTTTCATGAGAACAGGGACACTGCCTGTCTTACACCATGGTGTATCCTCAAGCACCTAAAACAGGTCTTGGCACATAGTAACACATTTAAAATATATTTGTTGACTGATTGAATAAAGAAGTTAGAACTTGAACTATGAATAAAGATGAACAGGACATGTTGATGGCAGGAACCAAGGCAAGAATGTATGTATTTTAAACTTATATGGTAAGACAGGGTCACATTGTGGGGTGCATTAAAAGCCAGACTAAAGCTGAGACAATGGAGAGTAAAGTTTCTAAGCGACAAGTTGAAAAGTGGCATTCTTTAAACACTAATCTAGCTGAATTATGTAAGGAGGATTAAATGGAGAAACAGAAAGTAGGAAGACCTGTCACTGAAGTACTCCAGGAGTGGGCAACAACAATTTGAAGACAATGGCGAGAGGCCAGAAAGACCTCTTAGCTCAGCCAAATAGAGTTGAAAATTTTAGAAATCCTCTTGGCACAAAAGATAGTAATAAAAAAGAAATACTGCTGAGTCAGTAACCAAGATGATAATGAGCTTAGAGACACTAACGAAGACAGAGAATATAATCTACATAAATAACCACTGGTCAACATTTGCCGTTTTAACGCTTGTTTTGTTCTCCTTAACAGAGCATTCCTTCCATCTGGTGGCAGTTGCTTAA
>NW_016805328.1:197625-208187 GCF_001698545.2 Rhinopithecus bieti
AAAAAAAAAAAAAAAAAAATGCTGCCGAAGAATTAGAAAAAAATCACTTCCTACCAGGAGGAACCAAGAATACATAAGTGTATTCAGAAGTGTACTTTGTATTCACAGAAGCGTATGTAAAGCTTGCCTTTGAAATTTGGAAACTTAACACCTATGGCAATGTGGTAGCTCAGTTTGGAAAAATCACTGAACTTCTCACAGATTAATTATAAAATTTCTGAATCACTGAGTATTATAGCTCCTGTATTTTGCTATACCTCCCATTAGAAGCAATGTCAAATCCATTACAGTTTTTAAAACAAAGATGCCTTGCCATCCTACCACTTATGTATCAAGTTAATATATAACATATTCCTTATGTAATACATGTTCAGAAAACAACAGAAGGCAAAACATCTATAGCTGCTTTACGTAATCCAAGGCTTTCTCTAGGAATCACAGGTTCTTGGCTAGCTTAAAGATCAATGCTTTTTCTATAAAACTAAACTGAGAGCCTGCAAAGTTGGAGGATTTCATCTGATGAAATATTAAACTATAACATTTTAGAACTATGAAACATTTTATACACTGATAAAAAGAAAAAATTCAAAATACTCTTTTTAATGTTATCACATCTCCAACAGGATGTACCAAAAGCATTTCAAAATGAAGGTAACAATAAGAAAGCTAGTAAAGCAAAGACATAAACATTTGCTATCGTCAAAACCAAGAGATCCTTTTACTTTGTATATACATCTCTCATCTCTATAAATCTAATATATAAGGGTAATTTATTAACAGCAAATGTAAACTACATTATAACAAAAACTTGGGAAACAAACCTGTTGTGAGAATCCACAGAAGAACTGGTACAAAAACTGTGGCAAAATGAAACAAAGGTTCTGAAAAAAAAAACGAAGACAAGGATTAACGTTTTCACTTAATCAACTTGGTAAACTAGAATGGGAAACTATATTCCAAATAGTTTATAATTATTCCTAAATCCTTCTAATGTCAGAATGCAATAAACCTCTATTCCACAGACATAAGGAGACAACTAAAAAAATGATTAATTCATATTAAGGCCAACTTTTGCCCTATCAAGGCAGAAGAGGATCTTATTTACTTTATGAGAATCTGTTGCTATCCTTCTTCCAGGAAATAAATGAGTTCATCCAATATGAACACCTAATGACACTGTATCTTTAACACCAATTAGATTTGCAAACCATATAGTAGACTGATAATGCTGCAAGTGTACATTTAAAGTCAATTAATGCCAATAAATAGTTGGGAAATTATTATAGATTATGTTGACACTAACAATATGAACTAATGCTTTAATGCCTTTATTACTATCTCCTCAAACAATCGACATATCATTATTGAGCATCTACTACACACAAAGATGGCACACAGATGATACCAAAAAAAGAGTCAACTTATTTTCCTAAGTCAGGGACCCCTTCCCCTCCCCTGAGGATGCACAGCAGGAGGTGAGTGGCAGGCAAGTGAGCATTAGGGCCTGAGATCCCTGGTGCCAAAAGGCTGGGGACCACTGTCCTAAGGGACGTATTGTTTAATTTGAGAAATACTAAAAGACAGGCAGAAAAGAAACACAAGCTGGGAATTCATAAGGTAGTAAAAGTTACTAAGTGTGATTATAAAATACTGAAATTAATGTCTTTAAGCAAAACTACCAGGACTAGAATTTTCAAATAAGTGCTATTCTTCAAAGCAGGCTGTGAGCTTCTTTGCTGTTACTTGTTCATGATGTCTCTGAACTTCTCTTCGAGAAGCCCCTTCGAGAGCCCACTTTCCAGTCACGCCAGAAAACTAGTCTCCTCCCTTCTGTCAGCTAATTCTCCAGAATTAGCTCTAGGAGACTTGAGACTGTTTTAAAATTAAATGCAACCCCAAAGGATGAACATCTACCACAGCTGAGGATATTTAGATCAATGTACTACTGGCTCTGGAGAATGTTTCTAAAGAAATGAGCTCAACATGTTTTGAATCACCCCTACAGCATGAGTCAGAGCTCCCAAGGTCATCACCTGGAAAAGCAACACTCATTTGTACATTATCAGTTCTGGTACAATGCAAAATATAGTCCATAGTATTTCTAGAGTCACAGTTTATGAAAAAAATAAGTGTTCTGAGGTTGAAGCAGGTAGAGCTCAGTGGGGATCACGGGGTTGCTTCATGACAAGGGAGAGTGGGTATCTACTTCACCCACCAGAATGTAATTTTCATGAGAACAGGGACACTGCCTGTCTTACACCATGGTGTATCCTCAAGCACCTAAAACAGGTCTTGGCACATAGTAACACATTTAAAATATATTTGTTGACTGATTGAATAAAGAAGTTAGAACTTGAACTATGAATAAAGATGAACAGGACATGTTGATGGCAGGAACCAAGGCAAGAATGTATGTATTTTAAACTTATATGGTAAGACAGGGTCACATTGTGGGGTGCATTAAAAGCCAGACTAAAGCTGAGACAATGGAGAGTAAAGTTTCTAAGCGACAAGTTGAAAAGTGGCATTCTTTAAACACTAATCTAGCTGAATTATGTAAGGAGGATTAAATGGAGAAACAGAAAGTAGGAAGACCTGTCACTGAAGTACTCCAGGAGTGGGCAACAACAATTTGAAGACAATGGCGAGAGGCCAGAAAGACCTCTTAGCTCAGCCAAATAGAGTTGAAAATTTTAGAAATCCTCTTGGCACAAAAGATAGTAATAAAAAAGAAATACTGCTGAGTCAGTAACCAAGATGATAATGAGCTTAGAGACACTAACGAAGACAGAGAATATAATCTACATAAATAACCACTGGTCAACATTTGCCGTTTTAACGCTTGTTTTGTTCTCCTTAACAGAGCATTCCTTCCATCTGGTGGCAGTTGCTTAAATTGCAGGCCAAAACTCAAAAGAGGCAAAATAAGCCTCTGGAATAGGTTCAGATTACTAGGCAGATCTGAATGACAAATTTTCAAGGGATCTCCTGCTAGGTGGAGGTCAAGAGAGAGTAACTCTTTATTTCCATGAGCTACTGTTACTGGGTGCAAGGCCCAAAAGACCCCAACTGTGACACATAAAAAGTCCTGGATTTGGAGTAAATGAGTCTATGGTGGAACATCACCTCCTGGATGGAAAGCCAAAGGCAAGTTATATCATCTCTCTGAGCTCTACTTTCCATGTATCTTAAATGGAGATAACACTACTTGCCTCATAGGATGTTTGTGAGGATTACATTTTTTAAAAAGTGATTTTGTGAACTCACAAAATACCTTACACATACTGGGTTACCATCATTATCATCATCTTCCTCCTCCACAGTGTTTGGCCTGGCTACCAGCAAATACCGGCTAGCAGGGTCTTAGAAAATTTGTGAAACTGGGTTCATAGTTTTATAAATAAATATTTTCTTTAAACATAAAGTTAGTAAGAAAGACCTAGAGCTGACTATAGACAACTGACACACAAAATCAGGTGCTGAGCTTTAACTCTTATAAAATATAGGGTATGAAATTCAAATATGACTACTTGAATCACATACTAAATACTGTATGATTCGAGTAGTTGGAAGATGCACTAAATACTCTATCTACAAACTGGAATCTAATTCAGAAATTTAGTAAATTCTATTCCCTGGTAGACAGTAACAGGTACGCAGACTCAGTCTAATGTATACACTAATGCTTCATGATAAAAGGAAACCAAGGTATTGTTGAGGAAACTACTTCAGTGTCCAATATTGGGGATTTGCGATGTTGCACAATTATGTTTTGGAAGAGTATTAAATTGGGTGAGAAAAATGTTCACAATATAAATTAAGTGAAAAAGGCAAAGTGCAAAGCAGTATCTATTATACCAATAGGTACAAGGTTTCTTTTGGGAATGAGAGAAACGTTTTAGAATTAGACAATGATGATGGTTGCACATCGTAGTGAACACACTATAGTCATTGAATTATAAACTTTAAAATGGTGAATTTTAGGCCAAGTGTGGTGGCTCAAGCCTGTAATCCCAGCACTTTGAGAGGCTGAGGGGGGCAGATCACTTGAGGTCAGGAGTTCCGAGGCCAGCCTGGCCAACATGGTGAAACCTTGTCTCTATTAAAAACACAAAAATCAGCCAGGTGTGGTGGCAAGGGCTTGTAATCCCAGCTACTCGAGAAACTGAGGCATGAGCATCATTTGAACCCAGGACACAGAGGCTACAGTGAGCCAAGATCACACCACTGCACTCCAGCCTGGGCAACAGAGACAGACTCTGTCTTTGAGAAAATGTTTCTTTAAAAAAGGTGAATTTTGTTAAATTATGTCTCAAAAAAATTTTAAAAACCCATATGTAGTGTATAGTGTATAAAAGTACAAAAAAAAATACATATATACATTAATTTGTATAGAAAAAAGACCAGCAAGGTCACATATCAAAATGTTACCAGTGGTTCTCTTGGTTGGCATGCTTATAGACAATTTATAAATGACTGCAAAAATTTCATTTTAGAAAATTTTTATTTTTGTAGAGACAAGGTCTCATATTATTGCCCAGGCTGGTCTCAAAATCCTGACCTCAAGTGATACTCCCACCTTGGCCTCCCAAAGCACTAGGATTACAGGAATGAGCCACTAGAAAGCCAAAATGTTCTATTTTTTGACTGGTGTGATGGTTACATGGATGTATACAATTGGCAAAACTCATGGAACTGTACACTTTTGATGAATACACTTTATTGTATTTAATTTATATTTCAGTAAAGAGGGCTTAAAAATTCCTATCAAATAGTTCGCATCAAAAGGAATCTGTTTTCTGATTCATCCAATAGATTACCTCTGCTGTGTTGACTGCAAATTTCAGTATGAGATAGCAAAAGCAGCATTAAAAAAAAAAAGGAAGAACAACACCACCATGACCAAGCTGAGTCAATGCTGGATTAAAAAGAAATTAAATTACATATATTTTATCACATACCTTATAGAAGAAGTACTGTACAAGGTGTGCTATTCTCACATAATATAGATGTCCATGAGCCAATAGCAGTTTCTTTAAGTGTTTAAACTTTGGAACAGAATAATCGCTATTCCTAGCTGCTTGGCGACCTTCTTTGCCTTTAATACCTAAAAGAGAGTATCTCTATACAGTGAGCATTTTCTAGAATAAATGACTCCCTGATTTATTTTCATAGTTTCAACTTGGTTAAATGTTATAGTTCAATTCTATCATTTAGTTTTCCTTTTTTAAAAACCAAAAGAGCTTTCTTTAAGTGACACTGAGACTTACCAAATAATTTAAGTTTAACTGGTAACTCCCTATTTGTAACACAGTATACAACAATTAAATAGAATCATTATTTCAATCATTACAAGGCAAAAATTATCTGAAGGAAAAAAGTCAACTTAAAAATTATTAAGTCACTCATTAAGGGCTAAATTGTGTATGACCCTAGACTAGGTGCTATATTAAGGCAACTCGGAAACCTGGGGTTGTGATCTAGGGGCTCAATGAGAAGACGGTGGAATTCTTGCATGAATGAAACCCTGACTAGCAGCGCAAGGGTTCTATGAGCTCGAGCAGCTTTAGGCCATTTGACACTTGGATAACCAATGAGTAGAACTTAAAAGTTGCACAATAAATAGGAATACTTCCAAATGAAAAGAACAATTTGGGAATCTAAACTGCAGTACAATAATTCCCAAGATACGAATTCCATATCTGGTCCCACCACCCTGCCAAAACAAACAAACTAGCTAACTAACTTGCTGGGGAGTTAGCTGTGCTGCCTAATAGCAACCAGAGAAGGACAAAGTGATACAGGTGGTGGAAAAGCTGTTATTGCATGTCAATATATAAATTCAACACTACAGCCCAAACCACCCATTAATACTGCCATGTTGAAAAACAGCCAACCAATTATCATTTCTTAGCCCCAAACAGTTGAGGTCTCAAAAGATATAGTACAGCAACATAAGTAGGCAGTCTGGTCAGCTGCAGAAAATCAATAAAAATTTCACGCATGCTGTCAAAGTAAGAGCTAAACAATCAATTGTGCTGCCAGTAGCTTTGGGAAATTCACTCTACTTGGCTAATTGAAAAACATCCTTTAACTTTGTTACATTGCTACATTTCTACCACAGGGTAGGACCTTGGGATGGACATGTTGCATGATCAGATGAGGCATTCATTTAATTAACAATTTTCATTCCAAAATTCAAATTCAAGATGAGCAACCAAAACAGCCACTCTAGAATGTAAGACCACACTACCTAAAAGCAATACTGATACTTTTTACAGCTGCCATCTCATTAGATGTATCTTACCTATTCCCACATGGGATTCCAAGATCATACTAACATCATTGGCACCATCACCTATCGACAGAGTTATTGGGCTGCCTTTTAAATTCTTCACCATTCTGACAATCTAAATATTAAATACAAAAGAGGTATAAAAAAGGTCAAAGAAGAATGTAAGATTGGACTACTTTAGGGGTTTATGCCTCATTCACAATTGTAAATAGCAGCCTTGCAAACAGAAAGGTAGTTTGTGCATATACAGTCATCCCTCAGTATCCTTCCAGGACGCTCGTAGATACCAAAATCCTCCTGTATACTTTAAATCATCTCTAGGTTACTTTTAATACCTAACTACAATGTAAATGCTATGTAAACAGTTGTCATACTGTATTGTTTTAAAACGTGTATTATTTTTATTGTTATACTGTTCATTGTTTTAGTTTTATTCTAATGTTTTCAATCCACAGTTGTTTGGATCTGTGGATGCAGGACCCATGGATACGGAGGGCCAACTGTAGTATGTATAATAGTGTCAAATTCACAGATGCAGAACAACACAGCCATTCAAAATGTAACACCAGCACCCACTTGTCCTAGTTCTGTGCATATATGAACTATCAAAAACTTTGCCTCTCATGCATATTAGAGGTCAATACATTTCCTTCTTTTGTCATTGCATCATGTGTTCTTTCAGATCAGATGTTGAATGTGTAACAGTAGAAGCCAGAAAGCTGATTTGGGGTAACACACATAGGGCCACCAGAACCAAGTAGGAAGTCAGTGAACAATATTTTTGGTTACTTGTTACTCTCTCCTCCCTGCTGACACTCTCACCTTCCCTAGGAGCACATCAACACTTATTCCAACTTACCTAATGTTAAATTCTTGCACCTATCTGGCTGCCAACTAAATTTTAATAAATCTCTCACTGCTCAATATGGTCTGACCTCTCCTATGAGTAGCTGTATTTTAAAAGAGGTGTACCAAAGGGGTTGACATTTGCAGAAAGATGCCCAAGATATGTGTGCAAAGCCTGTCACTATTCCCTGAGTGTTTCTTCAAGATGTATAAATGATACTGTGTAGTTCAGGGACATGTTCATAACAGGTACTGAATAAAATGTTCATCCCTGGTATTAAAATACTTCTGCCTTGGGGTTCTCCAAAAACCTCCTGGCAGAGTTACTTGTAGGAAGTGTATTGGGTAATCAGCTGCCCTCCTACCCTATGTTTTAGATAATCACTGTTTGATGTGGCAAGCCACAAAACCCCTTGGAATCTAGCAGTTTAAAAAAACTTAAATAATTTAGTAGCTAAATAATGCTTTGCAAAAATACTGTCCTCACAATTGTTCTGACCAGTTAACATAAATAAAATCCATTTTCAACATAACTGGAGTGATTAAAAATAATTCATGAGACTAAGGCACCCTGCAGTTATTTCTCTAAATAGAATTCAATCAGGTTTTAGTTGTATTAAACAGTACAAAAAACCCCACATCGAATTCCACTTCACACAAAAATGATGTGACTATGAAATGCCAGCTTCCCCCAATCCTTCCCCTCAACTTGGTTCTTCTTAAAAACTTTATAGAAGACTGTCAGAAATAACCTGTAAGTGAAAGAATAAAAGACAAAATTAAAGAACCCAAACTAAATTTGTTTTTAATAGGCTACAATAATGGTTAACTAAGTGCACCTGTTACACTGTGTGCAGTAACGATTTGCACCTCAAGGAAAAAATACACAGCCAGGGAAGGTTTAGGGAAGGCAATAAAATTATCAAGGGTGACAGCTTCTGCATGAAAATATAGACTACAAAGAGTAAAACTCATCACTGTAGAAAGATAAAAGGATATACAATCACGGACCATAAAATCATGAAGGGATTTAGATTCGTAAACATAGACTTTTTCACTCAGCCCTAGGTCAACTGGATTAAGACCTCTTTAATCTCTAGGATAGCTTCATGAAAAAAAAATAATTTTACCAAAATACTATTTATTCATCAACTATAATAGCTTGCTTTATATTGTATACAGGAATGTGCTAAGAGCCAAAACAGATATAAGGTTTCATTACACACCCTTAAAAAGCATATAAATGAAGTAGTAGAGTTAGGTCATGAGTACAAGAATATTAGATAAGCAGATGAACAATACAAAGTAACAAAATGTAGCATCTGTGCAGGAATGCATGATATTGTCATTCATATAACAAGGCCTAGGATGCCAGAGAAGGGAGAAGACACCACATGACAGAGTGATCAGGAATTTTACAGAAGGAAGAGTGATTTGATGTAAATCATGAAATATTAGTATGACTCGCATAGATGACAAAGAAAGAAAGGAGTATTCCAGAGAAAGGGACTAGCATATCTAAGAGCACATAGCCAGATAAATACAGCAAATGCTGAGAGAATAGATCTGGCTTGCCCAGATCAACTGGAATTTTCATATAGGGGACACAGACAGAAATATCTGGAGCTAGTTCAACAGGGAGTGATATGAAAGTGGCAGCAGGATGTAGGAAGAACTGGAGGAAAGCAAGACTGTGGGCGAAGAGAGAAGTTAGGTGGCTAGTTCCAGGAGTTCAATGAGCTATTGAAAGGCCTGGCCCTGAAAGGTAATGAAAAGAAAGGAATAGACGGAAAAGACAATGTAATAAGAAATGGACAAAATTTAGTGACTAAGACTACAATGGAAGAGTAATGTACGTGGTATGTGGGAAGGCAACACAGGTTTCAAGGTTTTGAATCTAGAAATCTGGAAGTACACTGAGGTCAGTCATAGAAAAAGAAGATGCCAAGGAAAATGATGGTTGGACTCTAGAGAAGTCACATTTGGGGTGATAATGCCACACCCAAGAATACATGTTTGGGAAACAGGTGAAGAAGTAAAGTAGATCACCAAATACTTGGATTGGAGGTAGTGACTTGAATATCACCTACATGAACATGACAGCTAAGTATGTAACATCCTGCAAAAAATAACTATAGTGACAGAAATAAAACAGAATGAGGACTAAACCACAAGTGGTGGCATAATTAAGATGGAAGAAGCAGCATGGGGTCAGGAATTCACATAGCTGCTGGCAGTGAAGCAGTCAGAACCCAGGTGAGCAATTTGAGCAGCATACACTGAATGTAAGGGGAAAAAAAGAGGTCGCTGTTGCAGGAAAGTCTCTGACTAAGGGGACGGATACTTTTGAATAGTGTATTCTGGTTGGATCTGATTCCCAACCTGGGGCCAAGAGAGGTTTTCAAGATTGAAGAAAAGAAAGAAGAGCCTCTGATTGCAGTGGGGACTGAGAGCTAGAAGGCAGACAGAAGAAATGCCCCAAATAAGATGGGCGCTGTGTGTGTCTGTGTGTGTGTGTGTGTGTGTGTGTGTGTGTGTGTGCGCGCGTACGCGCGCACAGTATATAAAAGAAAAGCCACAGACACAGCCATCCCCTTGTTTAGAGCAACCAGTTAAAGAATCTGATGAAGCAAGACTAACACAAATGAAAGAATATCCTATAGCATATATGGAAATGAAAAAGTAGGTAACAGAGACTCTAAGTTTCCTTGTACCTAGTGAATACAAAGAAGCAAGATGAGGCAGATCAATTTGGACTGGAGGAGCTGGAAAAGAAAGCATGTAGGAGGTGGCCCTTCAGCTAGGTTTCATTATGAGTAAAATTTTTGTTAGGCCAGGGGAATTCAGAGAGAATGCCAGTTGAGGAAATGATGTGACAAAAGTTTTGAAAGTTGCCCTGAGTATGACATATGGAAGATCACGGAAGAACAACCAACAGGAATGGAGAATGTACGCCAGAGAAAGGAGTGATAGTGGACACAAAGTACAAAATATGTAGAACCATGTTAAGGGACAACAGTGGGGAGCCCCAGGCGCCACATTCAGTCAACTGCCCTTCATCCTAAGGGACTATGAAACTACTGAAAGTGTCCGAAAAAGAATATATGATAGGAAGAGTTATGTTTTAACAAGATTAATTTGGGAGTGTGGAGAGATTAAAAATGGATGGGTGAAAGCAAGGAAACCAGTGAGGAGACTAAATCAAATAGTCTATGTGTAAAGTCATAAGGGCTTGGACTAGTTGGGCAGTAAAAGGTTATGAAAGATGGCATCAAAATGAGAGCTATGACAAAAGGTAGGACCAACAGAACATGGTGACTACATATACAGGAAGATGAGAAGGATCAAAAGTAGTTTTGAGACATAGGGAGCAAGAGAAAAATGGCACCGGTAACAAGAACAATATAAAAGAAAACCGGCC
>NW_016805328.1:210067-213595 GCF_001698545.2 Rhinopithecus bieti
TATATATATATATATATATTATAAAAGCTTCCTAGGTGGTTCTCATGTGTAGCCAGGACTAAGAGGTGTTAGGTGTCAGGAAAGACAAATGTGTAACAGGTGCCAAGTATTTAAGAAAAATACAGTGTAAAACTAACAACTGAGAAAATTCTGCCAATTAACTTTTATTTTTCAATTAGGAAACAAACTAGTGGTTATTCAAGTTTTGCTCCAGGGAATCTTGGATGCCATTTGACAACCACTGCAGTGGAAGCCTTCCACAAAGCAGGATCTCAGAGATTGTTATCTAATTTAATGCTACTCAAAGTTTAATGTGCAAAGGAATCACCTGGGAATCTTGTTAAACTGCAAATTCGGATTCGTTAGGTGTGATGTGAGATTTTGCATTTCTAAAAAGCTGCCCAGTGACAATGGAGTTGCCATTCTATAGACGAAGCTTTGAGTAGTGAGGGCCTAATATACCTCATCATTCCTTTATTCCATATTCCTTCAGTGTATATTGCTAATACCATAACATTTTATACTTACCCATATTTTGCTGTATAATTTTATTCACTAAATAAAGAGACATCAATGATGTGTTCTCTTTCTTTGCTCCCCTACTCATATATTAATAGCTTACTTACGGGGCTGAAAACAGCAACTCAATAACCAATGAAGAAATAACTTAACACCAACTATAAGCACACTATATAGAGAAATACAAAGAATTATGGACTAATCTTTTATGGAGAATAGAACATCTCCTTAGACTGATAGAAGCATACGTGAGAGAACTACCCAATCAAACAAGATAGTCAATGGCTAATGCCCAGTTATTGAGACATATCCACACAGGAGAGAACAGTGGATTCTTTGTGAGGTGCGATATCTAAAGTAGGACTTGAAAAACAGAGACGAAAGAGGTGAAGTAATAGAATGTTATGTTGGGGTGCACTGGAAAAGCACATTGAAAAGGTCACTTAAGGCCTTTGGTGTGGCCTGAATCTGTGGGTAATGGAGAACCACCAAAGTTTTCAGAGCGGAACTGTGATATGGACAGTGCTTCACTTAAAGATCATTCATCTGGCAGAGGGGCTTAAGGGATTTCATGCATGAGGTGCTAGGCCTCTGATGTGGGTGGGGCACTAGGGGTGAGAATGGGAGTATGAATATGGCTTGGGGTCAGATTTGAAGGGGAAAGGGCAAAGGAGCAGAAGCTGGCAAAGGTGACTGAGTCTGAACCCTGTGTAAGTAAGTAAAGACTGTGCCCAACTTAGGAAGACGGGTTGATCTGAGACAGTGATAGTACATTAAGTTTTCCATAAGCCCTGGATTTTACAAAAGTGTCCTCAGGGCCGTTGAATGGTGCTATAGACTGAAATGTGTTCCCCTGCAAATTCATGTTGAAGCACTACCCCCCAATGTGATTGTATTTGAAGACAGCACCTTTAGAGGGTGAGGCCCTAATGATGGGATTTGCATCTGTTATAAACTGAATTGTGTTCTCCCAAGATTCATCTGTTGAAGCTCTTAACTCCCAGTGTTGTGGTATTAGGAGGTGGGGACCTTGAGAGGTAAATGACTGATATGGTTTGGCTGTGTCCCCACCCAAATCTCAACTTGAATTGTATCTCCCAGAACTCCCATGTGTTTTGGGAGGGACCCAGGGGGAGGTAACTGAATCACAGGGGCCAGTCTTTCCTGTGCTACTCTCGTGAGAGTGAGTGAAGTCTCATGAGATCTGATGGGTTTACTGGGTTTCCGCTTTTGCTTCTTCCTCATTTTTCTCTTACCGTAGCCATGTAAGAAGTGCCTTTTGCCTCTCACCTTGATTCTGAGGCCTCAGTCATGTGGAACTGTAAGTCCAATTAAATCTTTTCTTCCCAGTCTTGGGTAAGTTTTATCAGCAGCATGAAAACGAACTAATACAGTACACTGGTACCCGTAGAGTGGGGCGTTGCTGAAAAGATCCCAAAACTGTGGAAGCGACTTTGGAACTGAGTAACAGGCAGAGGCTGGAACAGTTTGGAGGGCTCATAGGAAGACAGGAAAATGTGGGAAAGTTTGGAACCTCCTAGACACTTGTTGAATGGCTTTGACAAAAATGCTGATAGTGTTATGAAAAGTAAGGTTCAGGCTGAGGTGGTCTCATAGAGATGAGGAACTTGTTGGGAACTGGAGCAAAGGTGACTCTTGTTATGTTTTAGCAAAGAGGCTGGTGGCATTTTGTCCCTGCCCTAGAGATTTGTGGAACTTTGAACTTGAGAGAGACGATTTAGGGTATCTGGCAGAAGAAATTTCTAAGCAGCAAAGCATTCAAAAGGTAACCCAGGTGCTGTTAAAAGCATTCCATTTTAAAAGGAAAACATCATAAAATTTCAGAAAATTTGCAGCCTGACGATGTGATAGAAAAGAAAAACCCATTTTCTGAGAAGAAATTCATGTCAGCTGCAGAAATTTGCATAACAAGCAAGGAGCCTAATGTCAATCCCCGAGACCATGGGGAAAATGTCTCCAGGCCATGTCAGAGACCTTTACAGCAGCCCCTCCCATCACAGGCCGGGAGGCCCAGGAGGAAAAGTGGTTTCATGGGCCAGGCCCAGTGTCCCTGTGCTGTGTGTAGCCTAGGGATTTGGTGCCCTGTGTCCCAGCTGCTCTAGCCATGGCTGAAAGGGGCCAATGTAGAGCTTAGGCTGTGGTTTCAGAGGGTGGAAACCCCAAGCCTTGAAAGCTTCCACATGGCGTTGAGTCTATGGGTGCACAAAGTCAAGAACTGAGGTTTGGGAACCTCCACCTAGCTTTCAGAAGGTGTATGTATAAACACCTGGATGCTCAGGCAAAAGTTTGCTGCAGGGATGGGGCCCTCGTGGAGAACTTCTGGTTGGGCAGTGCAGAAGGGAAATGTGGGGTCGGAGCCTCCACACAGAGTCCCAACTGGGGCACTGACTAGTAGAGCTATGAGAAGAGGGCCACCATCCTCCAGACGCCAGAATGGTAGATCCACTGACAGCTTGCACCGTGCACCTGGAAAAGCCGCAGACACTCAATGCCAGCCCGTGAAAGCAGCCAGGAGGGAGGCTATACCCTGCAAGGCCACAGGGGTGGAGCTGCCCAAGACCATGGGAACCCACCTCTTACATCAGCACAACCTGGATGTGAGACATGGAGTCAAAGTATATCATTTTGGAGCTTTAAAATTTGACTGCCCTGCTGGATTTCAGACTTGCATGGGCCCTCTAACCCCTTTGTTTTGGCCAATTTCTCCCATTTGGAACGGCTGTGTTTACCCAATACCTGTACCCCCATTGTATCTAGGAAATAACTAGCTTACTTTTGATTTTATACAGGCTCATAGGCGGAAGAGACTTGCCTTGTCTCAGATGAGACTTTGGACTGTAGACTTTTGGGTTAATCCTGAAAGACTTTGGGGGGCTATTGGGAAGGCATGGTTGGTTTTGAAATGTGAGGACATGAGATTTGAAGGGGCTGGGGGTGGAATGATATGGTTTGGTCATGTCCCCACCCAAATCTCAACTTGAACTGTAT
>NW_016805328.1:215292-220196 GCF_001698545.2 Rhinopithecus bieti
AAATATAACAAACTGATGTACTTTCTTACTTTTTAAGGCTTCTAGTACTTTTAGGAAATTCACGCAGCAATTTCTTACGATATTCTATCAATAATTCATGTAATCGATCTTCTTTCCTTTCACTTTCTTCAATGGTTTTTGTGGTTAGTTCTAAGAGCTCGGTGTTGGTTTGGAAAAGGCGGCAGGCATAGCATGTGGATTTAGCTGTCTCCATCTTGTCCCCAGTGAGCACCCAGACTTTCAGGCCTGCTGCATGCAGAGCTTCAATGGTCTCTGCAGCTTGATCTTGTAGCCTGGGAACACAAAAGAAACCTTGTGATCTTCTAAAATTCCTGACAAAGATTCTACAGGAAGGCTTGTTAAAGAGAACATTTTTATAATTCGCAGCAGTTCTGGAGTCCTGACATCTTATCACAGTTGACTTTCATATACATCCCCTACTCATTCTGAGTGCTGTCTCTGGCATAGTTTTACTTATTAAAGCAAATTTCAAACAATGAGGTTCTGAAAAGTTTGTGACACCTTGAGGTAACTGGTATACAATGGCAGAATTGAGTATCATCATTCTAAGCTAAAATGTTCTGAAACATTTGTACTCAATGTCACTTTAGCATATTTCATTTTATGTTCTATCTTACCATACCAATTAACATCACTTAACATCATTCAAAGTATAAAGGTCCAAACATTCTAATCAGACGATGAGGGAAATTAGTGAATCCCTATCCTTGAGGAGCTTTAAGAACAGGAACATGGGTTTTCAAGATGGCTGACTAGGGACATCAGATGCCAGTTGTCCTCATAAAAAAGATCAAAGTTACTGGTGAATAGACATTTTCTGAACTGAAAACTGCAGGAAGAGAGCCAGGACCTATTGGAGAGCCCACAAGAGAAAGCTGGGATACAGAAAAGGAAAGTAGCGAGAGTCTGACAGAGACTGTCCCCCGAGGAACTCAAAGCCCCATGTAAAGGGTAGGTGGAAATGCTTCTCTGCATCCTCACCCTGTGACAATCTCCTGACCATCAAACTGCTGGGGAACCCTTCTGCCCTCCTTACCTAGGGCAACGCCGTCAGTGGCGATATAGGAGCTTCCCAGGGACAGAGATCCGGGTGGCCAGCTCATGCAGGCATGTCAGTACTCCCCTCAGACCCAAACTTAGAGGGCAGGAACCATTCTGTTTGTGCTGCTGTGGTGGGCCAATACCATACCTAGGGGAATCTCTGCCCTTGAGTTATCATACCATCAGATCCCCTGCAAATATACTTCAACCTGCTCTGACTTTGGCAAGCTCAGGGGGATCAGTGAGCCCCCAGGGAGCTATGGGACCCCTGGAGATCTATCCCTCAGCATGGAGTACCCCTAAGGGGGAGGTAAGCACAGCCCGCTAAGGGCCCTCCTGGGACAAAGGTAATGTGGGCACAGTGACAATCCCTGAAGGAGGTAGCACTGAGGCCAGGAACAGTCATGGAGACATTTCCCACTGTGCCCACCCCTGTACACTGTTGTTGATGCGGCCAGCAGCAGTTCTTCCCAGTGGAGGGTAGCGGATATGTACCTGGAGAAACTTTTCACCTTTTTCACAGTGGCTCCACCCCTGCTGAAAATGAGCTCATGCCAATTGGGCTTTCACAAAGGGTGGGACCCAACTCCAACTCCCTACACAGAGCAGCAGCATCCCAGCAATAGACAAGTAAGCTGCAGAGTTGCTGCTCTGAACTTGGGGTAAAGGCTCAGCCAAAGCCCATTTTAGTTGCAACCACCAGAGAGATGTATCCACAGTCTGCAGCCACACTGTGACCAGGAACCAAAGGATAAAGTCTATACGAACTGAAGATTGTGAGCATGACAGGGGCATAATGGAGAAGTGGATCACATTCCTATCTGCACAGGATGAGGAGCTGGTGCACCCCTCCTCATTCCTTCCCCCAAGACCTCGGCATACCCCAACCCGATCTCCAACCCCTGCCACCATCCTTCCCTCAGGGTAGGTGCTTCCACTCATCATCAGCCTCCCAGAGGAGGAACTGACTCTTACTCTTAAGCTCCACCTACTGGACTGAAGCCTGAACTGCACCCTCAAATACGTAACTTGCTGCCAGAAGGGCTTAGTGCTAAGCTTTCTGACACCTCCACACCCTTAGCCCTGAGGGAGGCAGTGTGTCGGCCCTTGCATCCAATACATCACTACAACAGCATCTGAGAAAGCCATTGCACTGAAGCTATCTACAACCAAGGAAACCATATAGAGCCTTGCACTGCCGAAAGCACCGAGAAACAAAGCCAAACAATCATATACAACATATACCACAGTCACATCCTCAAGGGAAAAAAGAATTAAAAAATAAAAAAATGTCTCATCCAAACTACAGCAAATTCAAAAATAAGAAGCAACAGATCCAGGAATCAGTGTAAGAACTCTGGCGGTACAAAAAGCTGGGGTGTCTTGACACATCCAAAGGATTGTACTACCTCTGTAATAATACAGGTTAACCAGAATGAAAAGTCTGAAATGACAGATAAGGAATTCAAAATATGGCTTGCAAGGCAACTCAACTAGATCTAAGAGAAAGTTGAGACCCAACACAAAGAAACCAGAAAAATGATTCAGGATATGAAAGATAAGGATAGCTATAATAAAACAAACCAATTAAAACACCTGGAATTGAAAAACTCACAAACAATTTCAAAATACAGCTGGAAGCCTTAACAATAGACTAGACCAAGCGGAAGAAAGAATTGCAGAGCTTGAAGAGCAGTCTTTCAAATTAACCCATTCAGATTAAAAAAAAAAATTTAAACATGAGCAAAGTCTTTGAGAAATATGGGATTATGTAAAGCAACAAAATCTATAACTTCTTGGCATTTCTGAGAGAGAAGAAGAAAAAAAGGCAACATGGAAAATATATTTGGGGAATAATTCAGGAAAATTTCTTGAACCTTGCTAGAGGTCAACATCAAGATACAAGAAATTCAGAGAACAACTATGATATGCTACACAAGATGACCATCACCAAGGCATATTGTCATCAGACAACCCAAAGTCAACAACAACAAAAAAATCTTAAAGGCAGCTAGATAAAAAGGACAAATTACCTATAAATGAAATCCCATCAGACTAATAGTGAATTTTCAGCAGAAATCTTAGAAGCCAGAAGATTGGGAATGTTGTTGTGGCCCTTTTTTTTTTTTTNCGGAAGAGACTTGCCTTGTCTCAGATGAGACTTTGGACTGTAGACTTTTGGGTTAATCCTGAAAGACTTTGGGGGGCTATTGGGAAGGCATGGTTGGTTTTGAAATGTGAGGACATGAGATTTGAAGGGGCTGGGGGTGGAATGATATGGTTTGGTCATGTCCCCACCCAAATCTCAACTTGAACTGTATCTCCCAGAATTCCCATGTGTTGTCAGAGGGACCAAGGAGGAGGTAATTGAATCATGGGGGTTGGTCTTCCCTGTGCTGTTCTTGTTATAGTGAATTAACTCTCATGAGATCTGATGGGTTTATCAGGGGTTTCTGTTTTGCTTCTTCCTCATTTTCTCTTGCCACTGCCATGTAAGAAGTGCTTTTGCCTCCTACCATGTTTCTTGGGCCTCCCCAACCATGCAGAACTCTTAAGTCCAATTAAACCTCTTTTTGTTCCCAGTTTCGGGTATGTCTTTATCAACAGTGTGAAAACAGATGAATACACTGACTTTAGATGAGTCAAGGAGGAAGGTGGGGCCTCCATGATGGGATTATTGCCCTTATAAGAGGAAGAGACAGCAGAGCTCTCTCTGCCATGTGAGGACACAGGGAAACGGCGGCCATCTGCAAGCCAGAAGAGAGCCCTCACAAGAACCCAACCATGCTGACACTCCAATCACAGAACTTTAGCCTCCAAAACTGAAAAATAAATTTCTACTGTTTAATCCACCCAATCTATGGTATTTTGTTATGGTAGCTCAAGCAGACTAAGACAAAAGGAGAAGTAAAATGCACATACTTTGGACTGTCTTTATAAGTACCATTTGGCTAAAGGAAAATGTTTCTCATAGGCAATTAATAAAAACCTATTTATTCTCATTGATGCCCAAGTACTAGAAGAACAACAGCTGCTTTAGAATTGGCCATAGCCTCATGAATGTGGGCTATTCATTTTTAAAGCCTGCTTAAACATTAGAGATGAGGATACAGATATAGCATAGTTGTTATAAGCATGGGATCTGAAATTGGATAGACTTTCTGAACTCCTTCTTAGCTGTGTGATCTCTATCTGTAAAATGAAGAAAATACGGTTGCCTAACTGGGTTGTTAATGATGATTACATGACAGTTATCATACAAAGCCCTTAACACTGTTCCTGGAACATAAAGTGTGCTTAAGAAATTGAAAATAATATTGCTTAGGGATATTTCAAGTTAGTACAGACACATCCAGCGGCATTCCAAAAAGGGAAATCAATTTGCTTATGGCCAAGGTAAATTCAAGTAATTGGTTTAGACAAGGCTGACCCTTGGTCAATGGGAAGTATAGAAAATATATCTCTGGGCATTGAATTATTGTTTATCAGTGGCTTTCCCTGACACCTTCATGTTCCATAAGTTCTTCCTAGTTGAAAGCAGAGTCAAAGCAGCCATGTCCTCCAAATAAAGTGGCCACGTTAACAAGTATTTGATTCCATTTGGAGCTCTGGGGTATAAAAATGCACAGAAAATGGCTCCAGAACCTCAAAATGCATGAAAATTGTCATAGAGATTGCTTTTATTACATTCAGTTTAAGAGACTGTGAAAGGAATATTTTTTTTTCTTAACATGGACCAGGCCAGAATATCAACACTGAATACCTAGACTCTAAACATTTAAAAATTGAGCTATTTTTCTAAACCTTCCAAAATGTGCAGTTTTCTTTTAAGTTAAAAGAAA